>NC_090817.1:53209058-53509350 GCF_000390325.3 Nicotiana tomentosiformis
AGTTCACCACTCCTAGAGGCCTGTAGATATGCACATGTGCAATAAGTATGTTTTTATAGGTCAGCTTGTGTTAGCCTTGTCGGTTTTCCAGATTGTATAGTTCTTATCATCTATGCTTATGCTTGTTCAGTTTATCAGTTCATGATTAGTAGATTATCAACAGGTTTAGTGATAATTGGTGCACCCTATTTTATACGAGTCAAAACAATATTCAACTAGTGGTTTCTCTATTGATGATAAAAGAGAGTCGACACCTAATATTTAAAGGTATACTAGGTATCTATTTATTTATTAAGATCATTATCCTATTAGTCTGCTAAATAGTGAGATTTTGGGTAAGGATTCTTGTTCTTGTAAGGAGAAGGTGTTAGGCACCCCCTAGAATCTACCTAAGGTAGCTCCATAGGATTTAGACTAGGTTTGGTAATTTAGATGTCTATATCTTACTTATTTAATATTTAAAATATGCGGCTTACCATATGCACTGTTTTAAAAAAAGCTTATCAATTTTGAAAGAGGCGTGATGTATATGCTTCGGAAAGGTGTAAGTTTTATTTGAGAGAAAAAGTCTTTAAAAGACAGTGTTTAGAAAAGGTAGGTTTATAATACTTACTTTACTAATAAAGTGAGGTTACATTTAAAACACTTTTGACTTTGAAATAAAGCAGCTAAGGTAAGAACCATTTGAGAAAAAACGGGATTTAGATATACCTTGGGAACTTGATTTCAAATCTCATATTTGAATTCAAACCTTTTGAAAGATCATTAATTGCAAAAATGTTTGTTTCGACAGCCCGCTTTTTTTGGAAATAATTTATGGGTTTTCGGTTTCTTCTTGTTTTTAAAAGGAGAAGGTTGTTGACTTTGCAAATCTGTCTTGGTTTCAAAACTTCATAGAAATTGTTAGTGATAATAATAGCGGTAGTTAAATAATAGAAGTGATTAGCAATTAGAATTAATTACTACTAAGTTGCAGTACTACTTTCTTTTTACCTACGTTGTTTAAGGCTTGCCTACGTTGTAAATATAACTGTAAGAAATAGAAGAAAAGCATTCAATCAACTATCATCAGCATTATATACATATAAGAACAACAATAGACATATAAAAGCAATAAAGAAAAGGAAATGGACTCGTGGTTTGGGCCTGAGGGGAATTAGGCCCAGCAGGCAATGGGCGAACAGTGGCAGCTTGAGATGCCTCTAAGGTTCAGGCAAAGAATTTGGGCCTGAGTTCTTGGAGAACTCAGCAGGCCCAATTTAGACACACGCGTAAAAAGAGAAGGTTATTAGATATGTGGACCAATATAATATTTAAACCACAACTAACACTAATATAGGCCCGAGACAAACAGTAACAATCGTTAATATTAAGGAATGCAAATTAAGGTGATGTCACATAGAGTAAAGCAATTTACAATGAAGCCTTTGTTTGCATTCAACACTAAATCTAAGCGGAGATTTGGGCACATATGCAATCAGAGCTAGATGAGAAAGACTGCAGAAGCGGAGATTTGGGCGCATATGCGATGCCGCAAGTGCGGCAGCTCGAGCGCAGGTGCGGAGTTGGAGGGTGTCATCAGAGGTCACAGGTGCCATGGGATTTCCGCACCTGCGATTGTGCAGATGCGGGCAAGGAGTCGCAGAAGCAATAATTGTGAGGAAGCCGGATAGCGCAGGTGCGAAGTGTTTCCACAAAAGCGGTGGTCGCAAGTGCGACGAATTGTCCGCAAATGTGGAAGTGCTGGGCAGAATGTTATATACAAGGGTTCGCGATTTTGGCTTCATTTTTACATTTTCTAGCTTGGATGGAGGCGATATTTTGAGCAAATTTTATCATATGAATTGGGGTAAGTGTTCTCTACTCGATTTTTAGTATATTTCATGAATCTGCCTTCGTATTTGGTAATTGGATCGTGAATTTTATAGAGGAAATTGAGAGTTTTTGCCTAAAGATTCAATATATGAATATTTGAGTTTTGAACATCGAATTGGGGTCAGATTTGAGTGAAACTAGTATGGTTGGACTCGTAATTGAATGAGTTATTGAATTTTGTAAATTTTGTCAGGTTCCGAGGTGCGGGCCCGAGTTGGGCTTTTGACCGATTTTAGGCTTTTGATTCAAGATTTGATCTTTTCGATCGGGATTGGTTCCTTTAGCATTGTTTTATGTATTTGAGTTGTTTTTGGTTAGTTTTTGAGCTGTTTGGAGGCCAGAACGTGCGGGATGGCATTTTGGAGCATCACTTGGTTTGCTTGGCGTTAGAATTGTCTTGTTCGAGGTATGTAACTCTTCTAATCTTAGCGATACGGGTATGAAATCCCAAAATACGTGTTATGTGATTGGTATTGAGGTGACGTACATGCTAGGTGACGGGCGTGTGGGCGTGCACCATGTGAATTGGGACTTTGTTGTTTCCATGGCACTGTACAGTGGTCCTACTTTGTTGATATCCGTGTTTTTACCACGTGATAAAGTAATTGAGCTATCAATCATGCTAGATATCATGTTTAGGCTTTATGCCGATATTGTTTGGACCCATAGTGGTTGTACTCAGTCATATTCATGCATTCATATCATATCTCAGTCTCGGTTATTTATTGATACATCATATCATTGTTGTCGGGCTAGTTTCATGACATTGTGAGCCCGTGAGTAGGACTGGAGAGATTGATGACTGAGTGAGGCCGGGGGCCTGTTTGTGAAGATGTTGTCACTATAGCACGTGAGTTGTCCGTGCGATTCCAGATGTTGATATTATAGTACTTGAGTTGTCCGTGCGGCGCGTGAGTTGTCCGTGCGATTTCAGATATTGATATTATGGCACGTGAGTTGTCCGTGCGGATTATAGCGCTTGGGTTGTAGGAGCCTCTCCGGAGTCTGCACACCCCCAGTGAGTGCGGCTGATATTATTGAGGGATGGATCTTCCCTGGACATGGATCTTGTCCAAAGCATTATATACCTAGAGATGGATCTTCTCCATGAGCGAGGTTGGCCTTCCTCGGTACTGAGTGACTGATGGTCGGTGATATATATATATTCCGGGATGGATCTTCCCTGGCCTGTATGGGCCATATACAGTACTGAGTGGTTGAGCATTATGAGCGAAAAGTGTGAGATAGTGTGAGTACATGATTCATCTCTGAGATACATGGCATTGGCATGCACATACGACATACAGGCATAGAGATGCATTTTTTCTCATGTTGTACGGTATCATGTCATTCATGACTTTTTACACACATTGATATATGGGCATAGAGAGGTATTTCACATTTGCTATCTGGAAAGAAAATAAAACATCTTATTTATTGTGGAAAGGATATTTGGAAAAATTACAGTTTTCAAACTTACACGTATTTTTGGCTTTTTCGGTAAAAGATTTGGGTTCTAGAGAAATGCCTATTTCTCTAGAACTGTGAACGTACTGAGCATTTTATTTTCTGAGATAGTCTTTTGTTACTTGTACTATGCTGTTATGAACTGTTGTAGAATATTGGTGTTGAACCTGATCTTGTGTTAGATCGTCACTACTTTTAACCTAAGGTAAGGTTTGTTACTTATTAAGTACATGGGATCGTTTGTACTCATACTATATTTCTGCACCTTGTGTGCAGATGTTGGCTGCTGATGTTGTTGTGTTCGATGGGAGCTGGATTTGAAGATGTACCTGCGTCCCGATTGTAGCTGCCTCTTGTTTGTGATAGCTTTAGATCTGTAAAACTCTATTTATATACTTTTCAAACAGATGATGTATTTATTTCATTTCCGCTTTGTAAACTCTATTCTTAGAAGCTCATGATTTGTACTACCAGTTCTTGAGAAACGTATCAGATTCAGATATTTCTTTACTTAATTGCTTTATTAATTATTATTAGAATTGTTTAGTGGTTAATTGGCTTACCTAGCGGGTTGCGTTAGGTGCCATCTTGACTAGTGGATTTGGGGTTGTGACAGGTGGTATCAGAGCTCTAGGTTCATAGGTTCTACAAGTCATAAGCAAGTGTCTAGTAGAGTCTTGCGGATCGGTATGATGACGTCCATACCTATTTTCGAGAGGCTACAGGACATTTAGGATATACTTCCCATCTTTCTTTCCTTATCGTGCGATATTGATTCAGCTTGAAACATAACTCTTTGAATTCCTTCCATGCATTCATATGCGCACATGAGCGCTCGGTATCAATTGTGCATCGATAGCTTGTGATTCCATGGTTGAGGTATGAGATATGATTTTGGCGTGCTGATGATGGGCCAGTCTGGAGGACTTGAGGCCAGGTTTTGGTTGTAGCTTGAGCACAAAATTTTTGATTGTGTGAGCACGTGCTTTAGGATTTATACGTCTGGTAGTGTTCCTATGAGTGGAATTAGTGGCTCGACGAGCGGTAGAATGGCTTTATGATGAGTATGATTTGACTGTGGGATGTGTTAAGACGATTTGAATGCGACGAGAAGTGTTTCCTTGAAATGTAAATGAGGGGCTATGAGGTGTTTGATTTCTTTCCTGATTTGGCGTATGGTCTCGACTTATGGGTGTGTTGAGGGATCTCTCATGTTGTTTAGTTGTGGAGTGAAGTAGATTCTCATGTCTTGTTGATGAGTTCAGAATCAAGAAGATTAAGGGATTGCGTAGTAGTCATGACTGTGGAATGGTATAGAGAGATGTCGGTTTGAGGCAGAGCAGGCAGGTTATTTTCTGCGAGGTGTCCTGAGGTTGTGTGGTCCTTATGATATTTTGTAGAGAGTTCTCTTTTACCAGTGAATGATATATATTGCAATTTGAGTTTGGATCGCTTGTGGAAGTTTGACTATTACAAGGGTGAATGCGAGATTTGAAAACGATTTGAGGTAATATATGGTTTGTGTTACATGGGCTTGCGAAGGATTTAGTTCAATTTCAGTGCGGGATTCTGGCAGTAATAGAGTATGGATATCGTGATATTATCGACTGTTTTGTTCTATGGCTTTGAGCCAAGTGGGGGAGTCTGCTATCGACGAGTTGTTTGCATGGTTATGTGTAGTATTGGTTTCGGTTCGGGGTATATTGGTGAATCAGTTATGACTTGCAGAGATCGAGATCGAGGATGACTTGGGTAAAGGAATTTCTAATATAGGTTGTATTACGCTCTATGGGTATATGAGAATCATAAAATAATTGAGTGGTTATTCGCGAAGGATGTAGAGTACATGGAGTAGGAATTTGCTCGATTGGTTAGTAGTGTGGACTACTCCCTTGGGTGTTGGTGTACTAATGTGGCACAAGTCGTTCGGTCTGTTTGGTTGGTTCAATTGAGATTTGGGTAGAGTGGATGACTCTCGAGAATAGTTCTAATGGATTCAAGATTTATATGTAGCGGTTTGGAATTTTCAGGATTTATATATGGATAGAAAACTGAGATATACCTGGAGATGGATCTTCTACACGGGCCGGATTGGCCTTCCTCGGTACTGATTGACTGATGGTCAGTGATGTATATATTACGGGATGGATCTTCCCTGAGCCGTATGGGCCATATACAGTACCGAGTGGTTGAGCATGATGAGCGGAAAGTGTGAGACAGTGAGATTGAGTACTCTGATAGTGCTAGTACATGATTCATCTCTTAGATACATGGAATTGGCATGCACACATGACATACAAGCATAGAGATGCATTTTTCCTCATGATGTACGGTATCACGCCATTCACGACTTTTTACACACATTGATATGTGGGCATAGAGAGGTATTTCACACTTGCTATCTGGAAAGAAAATGAAACATCTTATTTATTGTGGAAAGGATATTTGAAAAAATTACAGTTTTCAAACTTACTTGTATTTTTGGCTTTTTCGGTAAAAGATTTGGGTTTTCACTGAGATACTTGAAAAGAAATGCCTATTTCTCTGGAACTGTGAACGTACTGAGCATTTTATTTTCTGAGATACTCTTTTGTTACTTGTACTATGTTTTTATGAACTGTTGTGGAATATTGGTGTTGGACCCGACCTTGTGTTAGCTCGTCATTACTTTCAACCTAAGGTTTTAGGTTTGTTACTGATTGAGTACATGGGATTGGTTGTACTCATACTACACTTCTACATCTTGCGTGCAGATGTTGGCTGCTGATGTTGCTATGTTCGATGAGAGATGGATTTGAAGATGTACCTGCGTCCCGATTGTAGCTGCCTCTTATTCGTGGTAGCTTTAGATCTGTAAAACTTTGTTTATATACTTTTCAAAAAGACGATGTATTTATTTCATTTCCGCTTTGTAAACTCTATTCTTAGAAGCTCATGATTTGTACTACCAGTTCTTGGGAAACGTATCAGATTCAGATATTTCTTTACTTAATTGCTTTATTAATTATTATTGGAATTGGTTAGTTGTTAAATGGCTTACCTAGCGGGTTGGGTTAGGTGCCATCATGATGTGGATTTGGGGTCGTGACAAATGGATTTTGGGTCGTGACACTCCGGTTGGCAAAGCAAACAATTTGCTATATACATGGCTTTTATTGGCAAAGCCGACGACTCGATTTGTACAGGACGCTCCGATTGATTGAGCTGACGGTTTTCTATGAACATGGCTCCGGTTGGCGGGGCCAGTGGCTCGCTATATAAAAAATGCTCCACTTGGTTAAGCAGATGGTTTGCTATTTACAATATGCTTTAATCGCATCCGCGACTTGGTTGTAGAATACCTACAAAGGATTTGAGAGTTAGTCTTTGGCTATATGAGGAAAAATTTAAATAACGAAAGAGAGATGATAGTTATGAGAGAGTAGTATTGACGACCAATTTTGACCCTCCCTTTTAAAATTAATTTATTTACACTTAATAGTTTACAATAAATATTTTGAAAATATTTTCAATCAATAACAATTATTTTGATAAGATTAATTTAGTATTACTAGTTTTAAAATTAATAATTCAATGTTATAATTATACCATTCTTGCTATTTTTAGATTGCCAATTAGTTTTATAAAACATCACATTGGCTTTATACTTTATTCAATGAATTATTTCTTAAATTCTAATTAATTGGATTACTATGTTAATAATTTGAAATTAATGCTACAATTAAAAAAAATGATGTATTTTTAAATAATTAATTAAAATAGTTATTAATGTATATGACATATATAATTTTAATATATTTTATTGAAAATAATTAAGTTTATGTAAATAAATTTCAAAAGGGATTAGACCAATCGGACATCTCCACGCCACCCATCCCAATCACTCACAAAAGAAACACAAACTATCTGGGCCGTCCATTCCACAGCCCACAATTTTAACTCCATTTTCCTTATTTTTAATACACCTCCAGATCTAATCCTCACCGTCCAAATCCAACAATCCAACGGCCGTTAAATTTTGTCCATAAATCATTTTAAAAACACCCAACTCTCAAAGTAATCGGAGTCATTGATCAAATGATCCAACGACTCCTGTTCAATATCTCATTCTTATCCTGAGAGACAACCAACCTTTCCCAAAAACCGTAGAATCATTTCCTATTGACTCTACCACCTCTCTTTCCTTTTCATCTCTAAACTCTCTCGACCTGCCATGAAGCACTCAACCACAGACCTTGCAAAAAGTTGTGCAAGGTCACAAATCTTGACCCAAAATCTTTCCTTATGCTTCCCTATCCGCGATTTTCACTGTCGCTTTCCCGTTTCGTCATAGAGATTAAAAATCTCGAGTCTTCTGAACCAAATACAAACATTAAACTTTAAGTCTTCAAATATTCTGATGCTGCGACGAAATTAGAGCATGCATGAGCTCCTCGTGATGATTATTCTGAACCAGAGGTCAAGTCCAATGATCTCTGGACCTTCGGTCTTTGTCCGATGTGTTCTTCACTTGTAACGGCTGTCATGCACTCATGTAAGATTCTCACGCATTTTTCTCTCAGATTCACTATAATTCACTCTGATTTCACTCTGATTTTACCCTCTCTACTATCATCATCTATCCTTTGTCATCTTCCACTATTGATTTTCAATCTGAAACCCTAGGGTTTCACAACTACTATAAATTGGGGCTTTTAATTACTTCACCTAACACACAACAAGATACACCTACGAGCTTCACCTAACGTCTGAAAATTTAATGTAACGACCCGATCGGTCATTTTGTGTAATTGCGCCCTATTACCCCTTTTTATGATTCAGACATGTGTGTTTTATGACTTGCGGGGTTGGTTAGTTTCATTCCGGGGCGCTTTCGGGTTGATTTGGACCCTTGATTCTTGACTTAGAAGTTTAAATTAAAAAATAATGACCAAACTTTGACTTTTGTGAAAAAGACCCCAGAACTGTGTTTTTTTTTACTCTAATAGCTTCATATCGTGATTTCAGACTTGGGCGTAAGTCCGAAAATGATTTTGGAAGTCCGTAGGTTGATTTATGTTGATTTTCCAAAATTTGGCAATTTAAAGTTGAAAATTTTGACTGTAGGTTGACTTTTAGCTATCAAACTTGGAATTTGAATTTGGGACCTGGAATAGGTCTGTTATAGCATTTAGAACTTGTCTGCAAAATTTGGTATCATTCGGAGTTGATTTGATAGGATTCAGACGTTTAGTTGTAATTCTCGGAGTTCTCAAACTTTCCATGAATTTCATGCATTTTAGAGTTCAATTCACGGTTTTTGATGTTATTTTTATGTTTTGATCATGTGAGCAAGTTCGTAGGATGTTTTTAGACTTGTGTGGATGTTTTGTTTGGAGCCTGGAGGGCTCAGATGAGTTTCGGACATGTTCCAGAGTGTTTTGGACTGAAATCGCAAGAAAATTGGTGTATGGTGCTCTGGTGTCGCAATTGCGAACACCAGGGTCACATTTGCCAGCTTAGGGGTGGGGCGGCTCAGGTGTCGCAACTGCGATGCCAGGCTCGCAATTGCAAAATGGCCTGGATTTTATTTGCGACCAAAATGTCACCTTTGCAAGGGCAGCAGGGTTCGCAAATATGAACCCATATACGCATTTGTGAAGAGCTTCCCAGTCCTTTAATTTCGGATTTGCTAGGTTTTCTTCGCAATTGCGAACCTATAATGCAATTGCGATAACTGCAGTTGAACATAAGGTTTGAAAGTCAGGATTTATCTCTCATTTTTGAAACTGAGACTCGGTAGGAGGCAATTTGGAGAGGGAATTTTCACCTACAAACCTTGGGCAAGTAATTCTAATCTATTTCTAATCATATTCCATCAACATATCTTAGATTTTAACATCAAAATCATGTGAATCGAAGTGAAAATTTCTGAAACATTGTCATGTTTTTGAAAAATAAGAAATTGAGTTTTGAGAGTCGATTTTGTCTAGGATTTTGAAACTAATCACATATATGGACTCATGGGATCATGGGTAGACGAAATCTACCATTGGACCCGGGTTTTGACCGGGCGAGCCCTAGGTTGACGTTTGTTGACTTTTTGAGAAAAGTGTAAAGACTTTAGCTTTATTTATTGCAATTGAATTCCCTAGCATTGTTTGGTGATATTAAGTCGATTTTTGTTTTCGATTTGAGCCGCGTGGAAGCAGATTTTAAGGGAAAAGCTATTTTCGAGTCTTGAATTGGCTTAGTTGAGGTAAGTGTCTTGCCTAACTTCGTGTGGGGGAACTAACCCTTAGGATTGTGTCACGCCCCGAACCTGGGGGGAAAGACCGGAACCTGGTGCCTCACCTAACATAGCGTACCAACTTACAACTAAAAGACTCTGAACATATAATGTCATAATTTGGCCATGGGGCCACATGTCAAGACACTTTGCAAAGCAAAATATAAAACTAAAATGAAACTGGCCGACAAGGCCGTCATAACTACTACAGCTGACAAACCAACAATATATACATATCAGGCCTACAAGCCCAACATACTGCACTAGCTGACATGATATGTCTACAAGCCTCTACTGATGGATGTACTGTTATCGGAACAGGGCCCTGACATACCCATAACATATATACATACATATAGAAGATGTACACGAAAACCTAGACCCGATAACTCCAAAGGACGTGGAGCTTACCGATCAGGCTGAACTTTGGAAACACCTACTGAGGAGGTCTACCCGTCTGTCTATCTGAACCTGCACACATGAAATGCAGCATCCCCAGAAAAGGGTCGTCAGTACAAAATAATATACCAAGTATATAAGGCAATAATATAACTAAACAGTCCGCTAAGCCAAACAGTCCATAAAAGAGTCCGCTACAAGTGAATAACTCGAACTCACGGCTTCCGATCACCATCCCGTGAGTTCTTACAAATATAGAACAACTTACTATGCATTTACAACATAAAAAAAATGTATGAAAGAGAGCAATAAACTTACCTTATTTGTTGGATAACTCAGCTCCTATCTTGGTTCTTCAAACTCTAGGCTTTACCTCCAATTAGAACTTGAAAGGGAGAGAAAATCAACTGGGGTTTGTGGGAAATATTTGGGAGGATTTTTGCAGAGATTAAGTCTGATTATTTTTTCCTATTATAAGTCTAATATATTAAGGGTATAGGCCTTTAAAAAGGCCTCTTTGAACGACCCGAACTGGCCAGTAGTTGACAGTCTGCGCAGTCTCGCAAAAATGGCCATATATCTCTACTCCGATATCATATTGACAAACGGTTTAATGAGTTAGAAAATTGACTCATAGATATTTAATTTTATGGGTGGAAAACCCCATAACTCTAAGTATATTAGGAGAAAATCTCAGTTACATTTGACCCAAAGTTTCAGTAAAACTTATGAACGTAACTTGTGATGACTTTCATCGACTTTTGTTCCACCACTCGCTTGACTTCAAAACATAACACACGACTATTATACAACTAACATAACTCATAACATAACCTCCTTATCATGTTAAATACCCTGGTCTCACCCCACAAGTACATGTTATAACATTCCGAACTTGTCGACTTTCGACGAAACATTATTTTCTTCAATTCCTTTAGCTTCTGAACCTTCCAACCCTCTTTGTACTTGTTGTTCACGATCTTCAATATTTGTAACCTACGAGGTAACATGGTTAACTTACTTCATATATTTTCAAAGATGATCTCATTTTTGGTCCTACATTAGTTTGCTCACGACACACTTTTACGTACGAAAATATAGGGTGTAACAGATTGGTATTTGTTTATTTCAATTGTACTAAGTGGAATCTGTGTACGCAAGGTGGCAAGTGGGTGCACGGGTTGTATGTGATATTTGACCGGTTTAGGCTACTTAGACTATTTTCATGCTTTAATTGAAATTCCATATCATGCTCTAAATTCCGTTAGACAATCTATTCTTACTTGTGTTAATCTATCCTTACATGCCTAAAATAATTTTGTTAACACTTGTTCTACCTCCTAATTGATAAATTGCTCTCATGCTTTAGTTGAATTTGTTGCCTCTTTTATTGTTACATGCCATCTTTTCATTGTTGGTTTCCATTATTTGAAGTTATTCATTATGATATCTCTTCAATTGTTGATTCCCATTATTTGAAGTCATTGCAACACGTTATCTCTTCCATTGTGAGTTATTCTTATTTAACATCGTGGTTATACACTATCTCTCATTGTTGAGTTATTGGTGTTGAAATTGTAGAATCTATTAATTGTCACACCCCGACCTCGGGGAGCGCGACCGGCGCTTTACCGAGATACCGTGGTCAAGCAAGCCTACTTGATGCCTTCTACCCAACCTTACCCATGAATAGTGAGAAGATATATTTCATTAATTAGAACATGAGAAGACCATGTGAGTAACACTAATTAATTGCCACTTGTTACTTCATTTATAATTCCCAAAAATACATTACACATTCATAGTTTGAAGTGGGACATGTGATACAAATACAACATTCTAGTTTAACTTTCCCAAAACCAAGATACGACCCACACTATGTCTACGGAGCCTCTAAGCACAACAGAAGAGTAGTATGGATGTGCCGGAAACAAGGCCCCGACTATACCTTAAAGCACAAAGTACAACATCAAGTGACATTGGGCCCGGAATAGAGTAGGGCTCACCAAAAACAACTGAATAAAGAGTATCTGCTAACAAGGATCAAAGTTGCGTGCTGACAAACCACCTGCATTCATTAAAGATGCAGAGCACCCGGCAAAAAAGATATTAGTACATATGGAATAGTACCAGTATGTAAAGCTAAACAACCTCTCAAAGAATAGAGTAATAGTACAAGGAGAAACAACCTAAGATCAATGAGAGCCTCAAATAATATAAATGTAAGGCCCCATATAACTTTCACCTTAAATCTGGGGTTTCGTGGTGCTGAGGTAGGCTAATGTATTGGAGGGTTGAGTAGAGCGTTAGGGAGTTGAAGAAAAATTGTTGCAGAATAGGGCGTTTATGCGGTCCATTAAGCGATTGCAGAATTGATCTGCGGACCCCAGATCCACCACAGAGTGAAGCAGAGAAATAGGACAATTTGGAGGTTTTTTGCGGTAAACTATGCAACCACATAATCGTTTTGCGGGCCGTACATCCGTCGCAGGACCAGACCAGCCTAATTTTTGGGACCAATTCTACAGTCCATTTTGTGGGCCGCAGACTTGATCTGCGGTCCACTCTGTGATCGTAGAGCTGTGTTCGGATGGTCTATTTTTTGGTTTTTATAACCCGACCCTATTTCGATAAATAGATGGTAAGGACCATTTGTAAGGTAAAAATCTGATATTTCAGAGTGAGCAAATTCTCTAGAGTGAGAGCATTTGGAGAATCCACAAGGAAAACTCACAAGTTCTTCATCCAAGAGGTAAGGTTCCACATCCTAGTTTGAATTTCGAATTTGGGGTAGAAGATGGTTAATGGGGAGTGTGATTCTTGGGTGTGGGAGTGTTATTTATGCATGCATATACTATCAAGGTTTGTGGGAAGGTTGTTGAGCTCAAATGGGTAGACTTTGGGTTGTAGGATGAAGGAATCAACCATAGGAAGGCCTTGAAATCATAATGCCCACCTAGTGTTCGATAAAATGCTCAAATGAGCTGAAACCACGCATACCCTCCTAATTTGTGTTCAATTTTGTTATATTTCTAAAGAGATCGACGTTGCTAAGATTTCCGGAACATTGTAGTAATTTAAGAAAGCTCAAAGCGAGGTATGTTGGCTAAACTCCTCCTGTAGAATCGACTTCCATGATGTCCTAGTAGTTTGCAATCATGATTAGCTTAATTTCTTATGTCTCATGTCCCGAGCCCTTCTTAATAAATTTGATTATTTTAAAATGAGTGTTGTGTTGAACGATGTATGTACCCAAAATTTGCTCCAAATTCTCCTATCATATCATGATTCCCTCCGAAAATGCAATCTAGTAGGATCAATGTATCAAAGGTGTTGTGATTTAAAAACCATGATTCAATTGCAAGCTAGCATGCCTAATTGTGGTAGAGAAACTCAATGTGCTTAAGAGTCTCGTTTGTGCATGTGTGCTTAAAGTCTTGATTTGAAAATTCTCTTATTGATGATAATCCATGGTAAATATTGAAAGTTATAGGGGTGAGTATGATATATGAAATACGACCGATGTGCCAAGAATGATATTACAATTGTCGCCACTAGTGCCAATGAAATGGAAAGACGTGTGAAAGATTATGAAATGAGCTATAAATCCTTTAAATAATAAATGTTTTGGGAGTATCATTTAGTCACCGAGGAAGGGTGGGTAAAAATAACGTAACCCCGAAACTACACGTGCCAGTGTAGGAGTGATTGAGAGGTAAATCCCCGTGTTGATGTGATGAGATTGTTTCCCCTTATATGATGTGAGATGGATGTGTTGAGATATTTCCCCTTATATGGGATGAGATTATTGCTAGCAAGATGTGATGTGATGTCGACCCACACGGAATTGTGGTGAGATGGCTTCGCCGATCGGGCTGAGATCATACGCCATGCCGCACACATGGTGGTGTTGTGAGTGGATGTCTCATGATGAGATTGCTTAGCCAATCGGGCTGAGATCGGAATCTGTGCTAAAATAACGGTGGTATATCGGTACTAAAGATCTCCCAACTTAAAAATATTGAAACTTACTTGAAATGTACTTTTCTCCTAACTTGACCCCTTGATACTATTTGAGACTCCTATTGATTTCATGTATCCTTCTCCTTTTATTGTTACTCATTCTATTGAGAGGGTGTTTAGTTTTACATACTAGTACTATTCCATATGTACTAACATCCTCTTTGTCGGGGGCGTTGTATCTTTAATGGATGCAGGTGGTTCCATAGTAGGTGGTATTGATCAGTGATAGCAGTACACCCTCTCCTCGGCTGACTTAGTGAGCCCCATTTCATTTCGGGGTCTTGTATCTCTTGTCCTTTGTGTATATTGTTTTTAGGTATAGCCGAAGCCTTATTTCTGGCACAATCATGCTACTCTTTTGTATCTATTAGTAGCTCCGTAGACACAGCGCGGGTGGTACCTTTGTTTTGGGAAGTCAAATTTGAAATGTTGTATTTGTATCATATGTTTCAACTTCTAAACTATGAACGTATAATGTAATATTTTGGGGAAATCTTGAATGAAGTTCTAACGGTAATGAAATTTGGATTGTTCGTGTAACCATCTCATTGTGTTATTAATGAAATATATCTCTTCTTTATTCATAGGTGATTCTGGGTGGAAGGCATTGTACAGGCTTTCTTAGCCTGGTTATCTTGGTTTAGCACCAAATAAAAGCATCAAGTTAAGGAGAAAATAACCTTTTTCCAAGTAAATGTCATTAGTTTTAAGTTGGGAGATTTTTAGCACCGATATACCACCATGTTTTAGCACGGCGTCCAACCTCAGCCCGATCGGCTAGGCCATCTCACCCAGAGACATCCAATCATAATACCACCGTGCTCTTAGCACGGAGTCCGATCTCAGCCCGATCGGCTAAGCCGTATCACCCCGAGACATCCACACACAACACTACGAAGTGCGCAACATGGCGTCCGATCTCAGCCCGATAGGCTAAGCCGTCCCCGCACATGTGCCGTGTGAGTCGACATCCGATCCAAAGTTAGAAACAATCTCATCCAAATAAAGGGGAATAATCTCAACACCTCAATCTCATCCCATTTAGGGTAAACAATCTCAACACATCAATACGAGGATTTACCCCTCAATCACACCTACACCGGCACGTGTACTTTAAGGGTTAGGTTGTTTCAACCAACCCCTCCTCGGTGACTAATGATACTCCCAAAAAATATTTTTAATTTTTGTTTTGTTTTGCACACAAAGGAAACACTTGTTTGGTGAGATATTTGATAAACGGTAAAAGTCATGTTTACTTTATGCTCATGTACCTGTGTTGTATGCACCAGACTTGTAATTCGATAAGTTTCTTTCTTTCTTGTAGATTGGGACGAACGCCTCGGCAGTATATTGAGATGCATCTCTTGTTCGCACCGGTCGACTCTCGGCAGTGTGCACACCACTCTGGATCGGGTCGTACGACCTCGGCATAATAGTGCGTGATACCGGTAGCAGTCCGAATATTCATAAGATTCCCCTTTTATTAAGGCCTGACATTTATATGGTATTCCTTATTCGTTTGAGATTGCATTTGATATTTCTGATATGTTGAGATAGCATAGGAGATTTTAGAGATTTATATCGTCAAAAGGAATGTTGGAGGATTATGTTTGTGACCGTGTTTCCTCATTATTTCTTTTGTGCTTCATATTTGTTTATGATTTATCATACTGATTTATTGGACCACTAGTAAGTGTCGATGTTGACCCCTCCTCACTACTTCTTCAGGGTTAGGCTAGATACTTACTGGGTTCGCGTTCATTTATGTACTCATGCTATACTTCTGCACTAAATGTGCAGGATCTGGCAGGTTCATTTGGTGGTCATCTTGGCGCATAGGCGCAGCTGCTGAGGAGACTTTATGGCGAGCTGCATTCAAGGCTGTATATCACAGCCCACCGAGTCTCCATCATATTAATTACATTATCTTGTCTAATTTATATTCCATACATATGTTGTATTATTTTTGTACTCCTTAGTAAATGCTCATGGACTTGTCATACTGGGTTTTGGGATATTCTAGTTGATGTTTACGGATTTGCATATTATTATCACCTTTTATTCTTATGCCTTACTAATTATGTATGTACCCATAATTTTAAATGCGTAAATTTCTTTACATAATAAAAATTTATGTTTTCGAAAGTAATTAAATTAACAATTAATGTGAGAAAGTAATTAAATGAACAATTAATGTGATAGTTCACCGTTAGTTTGGGTAATGGCGACGCTAGGCACCATCACGACCTATAGTGGGTTTTGGGTCGTGACAACTTGGTATCAGAGCTCTAGGTTAATTTAGGTCTCACGAGTCAGAAGCAAGTCAAATAGAGTCTTGCGGATCAGTACAGAGACATCTGTACTTATCTTCGAGACGCTATAGGGATGTTAGAAGTACTTCCCTTCTTGATTCCTTATCGTGCGATTTGATTCCATTGGAGCTTATACCTTCATTTCCTTCCTACTCATTCCTACATGATGTTGAGCGCTTGTTAACAACTGGGCATCGAAGAGTTGTAGTGGTATTGTAGATATGGTGAAGGATGTTTCTCCCTGCGTGTTCGGGTGGGCTATTATCGTCGCCTTGTGGAAGGGTTTTCTGTCATTTCAGCACAATGTTAGTGTTGTCTATGGTTTCGCGGCGATGCACAGTGTATTATGATGTTCATACGTTGTTATCGTGCAGTGTTGGTGTAAATGGTAGGGTGCGTATTTATGTGTCACGACACTGAATAACTCGAAAAGAGGATTTCTCAATTCATGGTTTAAAGGTTCGGCATTTAGTTCCAGTAGAGGATAGGCAATGGGACTAGATGATGAGGCATTGGTTGACGGGGTAGCGAGGCTTGATATTTTCGAACTTGGTTGCATTCTCATTTGTGATGTGGTGTCGCCGTCCTTGTTGGAACGCATTAAGACTGTGTTATTGTCTCCTTTGATTTGTCTTCGGGGCAGGATGTTGTGGAATGGTTCCTATGTGTCACGACCCAAAATCCTAACCTGTTGTGACAGTGCCTATCGTGGTACTAGGCAAGCCGACATTCAAAAATATTTCCAACACTTTTAACAGAAAATGCATTTTAGCAGTTTAAACAATAAAAGATTTTATAAACAGGATAGGAACCCAAAATACAACGCGGAAATTCCCAACATCGGGGTGTCACTGAGTACACGAGCATCTATACATCACAAGTCCTGAAAATATTGTCTTTGGCAGTCTGAAACTAAATACAATAAGTTGAAAGATAGGGAAGGAGAAACAAGGTCTACGAAACTCCAAGCAACTACCTCGATAGTCTCCGAGAATCTGAACTCCACAACTCAGCAACCGCCATGACCGGATAAACCTGGGTCTGCACACAAGGTGTAGGGTGTAGCGTGAGTACAACCAACTCAGTAAGTAACAAGACTAAATAAAGAACTGAAAGTAGTGACGAGCTTCACCGTTATAGTTCAATTACAGTGATTTCAACATAAGAAAGTAGGCATACTCTCAAGTTCGATAAATTCGGTCAAACAGTTACTCCATGACTAGTTTAAGTGAAACAGAGTGTAATATCTTTCAGAAATTTCAAAACAGTGATACATGGCAGCTAAGTGCAACAATAATGACATCAAATGCACCCTCTCAGGCCACTGTCACTCAGCCCTCCCATTCACTCAGCACTCGACACTCGCACTCAGTAGGTACCTGCTCTCACTGGGGCATTGTGCAGACTCCGGATGGGCTCCTTCAGCCTAAGCGCTATAATACGCACGGATAACTCACGTGCTATAGTATAATATCTGGATCCGCACGGAAAACTCATGTGCTATAGTATTACTATCTCACAATCAGGCCCTCGGCCTCACTCACTCATAAACCTCTCCAGTCTCTCGGCCTCTTAGTAATCATGAAAGTCAGCCCTAACAGAAGTGATATAATATAATAGCAAGGAACAATAGAGACTGAGATATAATAAACAAGTAAAACTGTGATTGAGTACAAAGCAGTAATTTAGCAGATAATTCAACATGCACACGACCTCTACGTGTCCCTACAGTGCCAACACATAGTCTAAACATGATTTCTAATATGATTTCTGGTTCAATTTCTCTACTACATGAAGAATGTATAGATAACAACAGATTATACAACTACACGGTTCCACTGAATTTGACCAAGAATATACTAAGTTATTAATCAAAATCAAAAATCATCTAAAAAGCCGGCCCCCGGGGCCACGTATCAAAATTCAATAAAATTTGCAAAGACCTGAAAGCCCACTCAAGGACGAGTCTATCCATACCAAATTTATCAAAATCCAACACCAAATCGTCACCCAAATCCCTAGCCTCAAACTCCCAATTTACACCTTAAATACACACCAACTAGGTGGGAAAATCAATGGGGAAGCAATATTATTGATAAAAATGAGAACAGGGGATTTACCTGAAGAATCCCCTCGAAAACCCTCTCAAAAATCACCTAAACCGTGTTTGAAATGGTTGAAATAAAGCCAAAATCGCGAACCCTTGTTTTAATAATCTGCCCGGGCTTTTCGCACCTGCGACCAAATATCCGCACCTGCGGAACCGCTTCTGCGGAAATCACTTAAGTCCCCCAGGCCCGAATCTGTGGCCTTCCATCTGCTTCTGCGAAAGCATGCCTCTCCCTCACTTTCGCATTTGCGGAGCCTCGCTCGCAGATGTGGTTAACCCCTCGCCCCTGAGCCTTGCCCTAGGATAGCCCAGCTTCGCTTTTTCGCCCTTAAACGCCGCATCTCCAACCACACAGGTGCGAAAATAACCTCGCACATGTGACCTCTTCTCACTTCCTCCCTGGCCACTTCTATGACTCCTTTCTCACTTCTGCAAGACCACACCTGCGATCCAAACTCCGCAGTTGCGATTACACCAGAAGCTGGTGAGCTTCAGCATTTCCCTCAAACATCAAATCGATCTGATAACCATCCGAAATAAACCCGAAGCCCCCGAGACCTCAACCAAACATACCATCAAGTCCTAAAACATGATACAAACTTAGTCGAGCCCTGAAATCACCTCGAACAACAACAAAATCACGAATCACACATAGATTCAAGCCTAATGAACTTTGAACTTCCAATTTCTACAAACGACGCCAAAATATATCACAACATGTCCGATTGACCCCGAATTTTGCACACAAGTCACATTTGACATTACGGACCTAATCCAACTTCAGGAATCAGAATCTGACCCTCATATCAAAAAGTCCACTCCCAGTCAAACTTTCCAAAAATTCTAAGTTTTGCAATTTCAAGCATAATTCCACTACGGACCTCCAAATCACAATCCGGACATGCTCCTAAGTCCAAAATCACCTAACGGAGCTAACAGAACCATCAACACTCCGTTCCGGAGTCGTTTACCTAAAGATCAACATCCGGCAAATCATTTTAACTTAAGCTTTCAATCGTGAGACTAAGTGTCTCATTTCATTCTGGAATCTCACCGAACCCGAACCGGCTACTCTGGCAAGTCACATAACAGCAATAAAGTACAAAAGGAATAGTAAATCGGGGAACAAGGCTACAACTCTTGAAACGACCGGCCGGGTCATTACATCCTCCCCCTCTTAAACAAATGTTCGTCCTCGAACGGGTCTAGAATCATGCCTGGTGTCTCAAATAGGTGTGGATATCAGCTCTGCATCTCCCGCTCGGTTTCCCAAGTAGCCTCCCCAACTGGCTAACCTCTCCACTGCACCTTCACTGAATCTATGTCCTTTGACCTCAACTTCCAAACCTGCCAATCCAAAATGGCCACCGGCTCCACATTATAAGTCAAATCACCATCCATCTGAACTGTGCTGAAATCCAAAACATGAGACGGATCGTAGACATACTTCCAGAGCATAGAAACATGAAATACTGGATGCACGATCGACAAACTAGGTGGAAAGGCAAGCTTGTATGCCACCTGACCAATCTTCTGAAGTACCTCGAACGGCCCAATCAACTGAGGGCTCAACTTTCCCTTCTTTCCGAACATCATAACACCCTTCATGAGTGAAACCTTGAGCAGGACCTTCTCCCCAACCGTGTAAGCAACATCACGGACCTTCCTATCGGCATAACTCTTCTGTCTAGACTGCACCGTGCGAAGTATCTCCTGAATCATCTTAACCTTGTCCAAAGAATCCTGGACCAAGTCAGTACCCAATAACGTTGCATCACCAGGACCAAACCAACCCACCAGAGATCTACACCATATCCCATACAAAGCCTCATACGGAGCCATCTGAATGCTCGACTGGTAGCTGTTGTTATAGGCAAACTCCGCGAGTGGCAGAAACGGATCCCAAGAACCCCCAAAATCAATGACACAAGCGCGTAGCATATCCTTCAATATCTGAATAGTGCGCTCGAACTGTCCGTCCATCTGAGGGTAAAATGTTGTGCTCAACTCAACCTGGGTACCTAAACCTCGCTGCACGGCTCTCCAAAATTGCGATGTGAACTACGTGCCCCGATCTAAAATGATGGACACTGGCACGCCATGGAGGCGAACAATCTCTCGGATGTAAATCTCAGCCAACTGCTCCGGAGTATAAGTAGTCCCAACTGGAATGAAGTGCGCGGACTTGGTCAGCCGATCCATAATCACCCAAATAGCATCGAACTTCCTCGAAGTTCGTGGGAGCCCAACTACAAAATCCATGGTGATTCGCTCTTATTTTCACTCTGGAATCTCTAACCTCTGAAGCAATCCACCCTGTCTCTGATGCTCATACTTCACCTGCTGACAGTTGAGGCACCTATCTATAAACCCCACTAAATCCTTCTTCATCTTTCTCTACCAATAATGCTGCCTCAAGTCCTGATACATCTTCGTGGCACCTGGATGGATGGAATATCGTGAGCTTTGGGCCTTCTCAAGAATCAACTCACGTAGACCATCTACATTAGGCACACAAATCCGACCGTGCATCCTTAATACTCCATCATCCCTAATAGTAACAGCTCTGGCATCACCGTTCTGAACCGTGTCCTTAAGGACAAGCAAATGAGGGTCATCATACTGACGCTCTCTAATGTGGTCATATAAAGAAGACTGAGAAACCACACAAGCTAGAACCCAACTGGGCTCCGAGATATCTAATCTCACGAACTGGTTGGCCAACACTTGAACATCAACTGCAAGAGGTCTGTCACCGAGAGGAATGAACGCAAGGCTACCCATACTTACTGCATTTCTACTCAAGGCATCGGCCATCACACTGGCCTTCGCGGGATGATACAAAATAGTGATATCATAGTCCTTTAGCAGCTCCGACCATCTCCGTTGCCTCAAATTTAGATCCTTCTGTTTGAACAAATGCTGGAGACTCCGATGATCTGTAAACACCTCACAAGACACACCGTAGAGATAATGCCTCCAAATCATCAATGCATGAACAATGGCAACTAACTCCAAATCATGGACAAAGTAGTTCTTTTCATGAGGCTCCAATTGACGCGAAGCATAAGCAATCACTCTACCTCCTTGCATCAAGACACACCCAATACCGATCTGAGAAGCATCACAATATACTGTGTAAGAACCAGAAGCTGAAGGTAGAACTAGAACTGGAGCTGTGGTCAAGGCAGTCTTGAGCTTCTGAAAGCTCTCCACACACTTATCCGACCATTTGAAAATAATACCCTTCTGGGTCAATTTGGTCAAAGGTGATGCAATAGACGAGAAACCCTCCATGAAGCGACAATAATAACCAGCCAAGTCGAGAAAGCTCTGAATTAAAGTAGTTGAGAAAGGTCTAGGCCAACTCTGAACCACCTCTATCTTCTTCAAATCCACCTGAATCCCCTCACTGGACACCACGTGCCCCAAGAACACCACTGAACTAAGCCAAAACTCACATTTAGAGAACTTAGCATAAAGCTTCTCCTCCCTCAACTGCTGCAACTCAATCATCAAATGTTGAGCATTCTCCTCCTAGCTATGAGAGTACACCCGGATATCATCAATGAACACTATGACAAACGAGTCAACATGAGGCTAAAATACATTGTTCATTAGGTGCATGAATGCTACTGGGGCATTGGTCAGCCCAAAAGACATCACAAGGAACTCATAATCACCATAACGGGTCCTAAATGTTGTCTTTAGAATATCCGAGTCCCGAATCTTCAGCTGGTGATACCCATACCTCAAGTCAATCTTGGAGAAGACCCTCGCTCCCTAAAGCTGGTCGAATAGATCGTCAATGCGCGGTAAAGGATACTTGTTCTTGATTGTAACTTTGTTCAACTGCCTATAATCAATGCACATCCGCATGGTACCATCCTTCTTCTTCACAAACAGAATCGGTGCACCCTAAGGTGATACACTAGGCCTGATAAACCCCTTATCAAGGAGTTCTTGAAGCTACTCCTTCAATTCCTTCAACTCAGCTGGTGTCATACGATACGGTGGATTAGAAATGGGCTGAGTGCCCAGCACTAAGTTAATACCAAAATCAATATTCCTGTCAGGAGGCATGCCCGACAGGTCTGGAGGAAACACATCCGGAACATCCCGCACCACCGGAACAAAGTCAATAGCAGGAGAATCAGCACCAACATCCCTCAGAAAGGCTAAATAAGATAAACAGCCATTCCCAACCATCCTCTAGGCCTTCAAATATGAAATCAACTCTGCTGGGAACATAGTCTAGAGAACCCCTCCACTCGATCCTTGGCAACCCCATCATTTCCAACATCATGGTCATAGCGTGACAATCAAGAACAACATGACATGGAGACATCCAATCCATACCAAAAATCAGATCGAAGTCCACCATACTAAGAAATAAGAGATTTGCTCTAGTCTCCAATCCCCCAATAGACATTGCACATGACCGATATACACAATCCACAACAATAGTATCGCACACTGGCGTAGATACACGAACAAATGAAACTAAGTACTCACGAGGCATATCCAGATAATGAGCAAAATACGATGATACATACGAATAAGTGGAACTAGGGTCACATAATTCAGAGGCATCCTTGTGGCATACTGAGACAATACTTGTAATCACTGCATTGGAGGTAACAACATTTGGTCTGGTAGGTATAGCATAGAATCGGGCCTCACAACCACCTAATCGGCCTCCCCTCTAGGGCGAGCCCCAGTAGACTAAGCCCCACCCCGAGCTAGCTGAGTGGGTGGTGTAACTGCTGGTGCTGGTGCCATCATCCGAGAACTCTATTGTGGAGCCCCACTCAACATCCTAGGGCGATCTCTCTTGATATGACCAAAGTCTCCGCACTCGAAACAACCCCTCCTCTGTCAGAATTTTTGCTCCTGATAACCTACAGAACTACCTGTAGAATCCTGAGCGGACGAGGCATGGTGTGAACTCTGCACTGGTAGTGCACTGAATGAAGACTGGCCTGAGTGAGCATTGTAAGAACCGTGGCTAGCTAATGCACCACTATGATGAGTTAGACGGGTCGTGTGAGCGGGCCTATAAGGACGACCCCGGTTGTGGTAGGACTACCCCCCAGAAGGAACACCCCCAAAACCGCCCAAATCTCGAGGCCTCTTAGCCTCCCTCTTACCACGCTCCTGGCTACGGACCATCTCCATCTACCGAGCAATGTCAACCACCTCATCAAAAGTGGTACCAGATACCCTCTCCCTAGTCATAAGAAACCGCAGCTGATACGTGATGCCATCAATGAACGTCACGATCCTCTCCCGATCAGTGGGAACCAACCAAATTGCATGACGAGCTAACTCAAAAACCTCATCTCGTACTGGGTCACAGACATCCCATCCTACCGAAGCTGCTCAAACTGTCTGCGCAGCCCCTCCCTAAGAGACGGCGGCATGAACTTCTCCAAAAAGAGAACGGAGAAATCCTGTCATGTAAGTAGTGTTCCACCAACCGGCCTGAGCCTCTCACACGCCTCCCACCATATTAAGGCAGCCCCAGAAAATTAAAAAGTAGTGAACGAGACCCCACTGGTCTCTAAAATACCTAATGTACAAAGCATCCACTAGCACTTGTACAAGAAGCCCTAGGCATCCTCCGACTCAGAACCACTAAGGCCGGAGCCTCCCAATTCTCTCAAGTCTCCTCTACTCATCATCAGCCATAACTGGGACCATCGGGTACTGAGCAGCTACAACCGGCTAGGCGGGTAGTACCTTCGGGCAGCGGGGGTATGAATACCTCCCCCGGCCTGAGAAGTGGCTGGTGCGGCCTTAGCCGAAACCACCCGAGCAAGAGTAGTGCAAACTAACAATATCTGGGCCAACGCCTCCTGAAGGCCTGGAATCAAAATGGGCACAGCCGGCGCCTGAGCTGGCCCCACTGGATCAACTATATCTGGAACCTGCCCCTGAGTTAGAGCAATTGGTGGATCTGCAAGTGCCCCTACCTTGACCTCGGCCTCTCGTGGCCCTAGCTAGTGGTACTGGTGGCTATCCATCCTGTCTTGTAGCACGCGTCGTCACCATCTGTGAGAGAATAAAATATAGAAGTTTAGTTACCGAAAATAACTAATCTGCACGACAAGAATACAAGAATGTGAAATTTCCTATGGCTCGGAGATAAGTACAGATATCTCCGTACAGATCCGCCAGACCCTACTAAATCTACTCATGACTCGTGAGACATATGTAACCTAGGCTCTGATACCAACTTGTCATGACCCAAAATCCAAACTGTCGTGATGGCGCCTATCGTGGTACTAGGGAAGCTGACATTCAAAAATATTTCCAATACTTTGAACAGAAAATGAATTTAAGTAGCTTAAACAATAAAAGATTTCATAAATGGGATAGTAACCCAAAATACAACGCGGAAATTCCCAACCGGAGTGTCACCGAGTACATGACCATCTATACATCAAATGTTCGGAATATACTGTCTACGATAGTCTAAAACTAAATACAATAAGTGGAAAGTTAGGGAAGGAGAAACAAGTTCTGCGAAACTCTAAGCAGCTACCTTGATAGTCTCCGAGAATCCGAACTCCACAACTCAGCAACTGCCGTGACCGGATGCACCTAGGGCTGCACACAAGGTGCAGGGTATAGTGTGAGTATAACCAACTCAGTAAGTAACAACACTAAATAAATAACTGAAAGTAGTGACGAGCTTCACCGTTATAGTTCAATTATAGTGATTTCAACATAAGAAAGTAGGCATGCTCTCAAGTTCAATAAATTAGGTCAAACAGTTATTCCATGACAAATTTAAGTGAAACAGAGTATAATATCTTTCAGAAATTTCAAGACAGTGATATATGGCAGCTAAGTGCAACAATAATGAAATCAAATGTATACTCTCAGGCCACAGTCACTCAGCCCTCCCATTCACTCAACACTCGACACTCGCACTCAATAGATACCTGCGCTCACTGGGGGTGTGTGCAGACTCCAAAGGGGCTCCTTCAGCCCAAGTGCTATAATCCGCATGGACAACTCACGTACTGCACGGATTACTCACATGCTATAGTATAATATCTGGATCCGCACGGACAACTCACGTGAGGTACGGACAACTCACGTGCTATAGTATAATATCTGGATCTGCACGGACAACTCACATGCTATAGTATTACTATCTCACAATCAGGCCCGAGGCCTCACTCAGTCATAAACCTCTATAGTCTCTCGGGCTCTCAGTAATCATGAAAGTCAGCGCCAATAGAAGTGATATAATGTAACAACAAGGAACAATAGAGACTGAGATTTAATAAACAAGTAAAATTGTGACTGAGTACAAAACAGTAAGTTAGCAGATAATTCAACATGCACACGACCTCTGCGGGTCCCTACAGTTCCAACACATAGTCTAAACATGATTTCTAACATGATTTGTGGTTCAATTTCTCTACTACATGAAGAATGTACAGATAACAACAAATTATACAACTACACGGTTCCACGGAATTTTACCAAGTCACAATTCCTACGGTGCACGCCCACACACCCGCCACCTAGCATGTGTGTCACCTCAAGACCAAATACATGACACGTAATACGGGGTTTCGTACCCTCAGAATATAATTTAGAACTGTTACTTACCTCAATACGAGAAAATCTCTACTCCAACACCCCATTTCCTCGTAAAATGGCCTTTGAATGCCTCGAATATAGCCACAAACAATGCGATAATATCAATAAGGGCTAAAGGAATCAACTCCATAATAAAATACTAAGTTATTAATCAAAATAGAAAATTGGCTCAAAAGCCGGCCCCCGGGTCCATGACTCAAAATTCGATAAAAGTCACAAAACTCTAAAGCCCACTCAACCACGAGTCTATCCATACCAAATTTATCAAAATCCGACACCAAATCGTCACCCAAATTCCCAAATCAAACCCTCCAAATCCTTAGCCTCAAACTCCCAATTTACACCTTAAATACACACCAACTAGGTGGGAAAATCAATGGGAAAGTAATATTATTGATAAAAAATGAGCACAAGGGACTTACCTCAAGAATCCCCCCCGAAAACCCTCTCACAAATCGCCTAAACCGTGCTTGAAATGTTTGAAATGAAGCCAAAATCGCGAACCCTTATTTTAATAATTTGCCCTGGCTTTTCGCACCTACGGAAACGCTTCTGTGGTAAATCCTCCCCTTCTGCAGAAATCGCTTAAGTCCCCATGCCTACATATGCGTTCCTTTTACGGCCTTCCATCCGCTTCTGCGGAAACAAGCCTCTCCTTCACTTCCGCATCTGCGGAGCCTCGCTCGCACCTGCGGGCTTGTAGATGCGGTTAACCCATCGCACTTGTGCCTTGCTCGGGCCAGCCTAGCTCCGCTTCTGCGCCCTTTAACGTTGCATCTATGACCACGCAGGTGCGGAAATAACCTCGCACCTGTGACCTTTGCTCACTTCCTCCCTGGCCGCTTCTACAGCTCCCTTCCTGCTTCTGCGAGAACGCACTTGCGATCCCCACTCCGCAGGTGCGATTACACCAGAAGCTGGTGAGCTTCAGCATTTCCCTCAAACTTTAAATCGATACGAAATCAATCTCATGCCCCCGGGAGCTCAACTAAATATACCATCAAGTCCTAAAACACGATAAGAACTTAGTCGAGCCCTCAAATCACCTCGAAAAACATCAAAAACATGAATCGCACATAGATTCAAGCCTAATGAATTTTGAACTTCCAATTTCTACGAACGACGCCGAAACCTATCAAAACACGTCCGATTAACCCCAAATTTTGCACACAAGTGACATTTAACATTACGGACCTACTCCAACTTCCAAAATCGGAATCTGACCCCGATATAAAAAAGTCCACTCCCAGTCAAACTTTCAAAAAATTCCAACTTTCGCCATTTCAAGCATAATTCCACTACAGACCTCCAAATCATAACCCGGACACGCTTCTAAGTCAAAAATAACCTAACGGAGCTAACAGAACTATCAAAACTCTATTCCATAGTCATTTACTTAAAGATCAACATCCGGTCAATCATTTTAACTTAAGCTTTCAATCATGAGACTAAGTGTCTTATTTCATTCTGAAATCTCACTGGACCCGAACTGACTACTCTGGCAAGTCACATAACAGAAATAAAATAAAAATGGATAATAAATGGGGAAGCGGGGCTACAACTCTCAAAACGACCGGCCAGGTCGTTACACTAAGCAGCGGTTATCAGAGATGGCGGTGTATGGCGGCTTTAGGGTTGAATCGGTATTTCTACCTCGAGAGAGATGATCTTTATAGGCTCAAAATTGGTGGTAATTTATCCGTTCGGGTGCTACAAAGATGGATTATGATTTGAGGCAGTATTTTGGCAGCAAAAGAGGAGAAAGGATATAGTGGGAGGTGTCTCGTGGTGGTTGAATTGCTAGCAGGTCAAGTATGATCAACAGAGGCTGAGTAGTTGCTTAAGGAGATAACCACATGCTTTGAGAAAGTTTAGAGAAATTTGGGGATTATGGTGGATAATGACTAAGTCTATGAATTTCATTTGGGATGGTGGCTATTGTACTGAAGGATTCTGAATATGAAGGAAAGGAGTTTTCTTGGAATGAAGATGGGTGTGAAAGCTTGATTATCGTTTTGGGATGCAATATGACTTTGAGTTTTGGAACGTATAGTTAGACCTTCAGTTGATGCTAACAGTGAATGAATAGACTCTTACTGCTGGTGGATGAGCATGGGCTCAAGAGGGTTTACTTATTTCGTAGTAGTTGTAACCAGGGCAATGTCACTGGAAGATGTTGATATGGAATTACACAAGTGGGCCATCTCCTGTGAGCAGGCTAGCAGTTGTATGATTTTTGATTAAGTTCCTACAAAGAGTTCTACTTTCTCCCCAGCAGGAGGCATGTACTGCGATGTGGGCTTGGATAGCTTGAAGAAGATGGTACGACTATCAGGAGGTCGAATGTACGATTGTGGCTGATAATTCAGAATGTTTATGAAAAGTTTAATAAGAGATTACGAGAAATTTTGCGGGTCAACGGTGCGAGATCACCATAATATAGAAGGAGGAGTCATTGTGGGTTCTAGATTTATGTGATTGTAGCTTTAAGCAAAGTAGGGGAGCCCACCATCTACGATTGGTTCAGATGGTTGTGTTCCTGTGCGGTTTCTGGTTAGCGGTGCATTGGTGGATTAATTATGACTAAGAAAAGGAAACATCTAGGGTAATTCGGGCAAAGGACTTGAGGAATGTGTGTTACATTTTGCCTTATCAATTCATGTGCAGGTTTTGGGATGACTCATAGTTTATGCTTCTTGTGCATGAGATGTACAAGGAAAAGAATTCATCCAGTAGCTACTTTGGGAGTGTTCTTGTGCTAACAAAGCGTTAGAGTTTAGTTATATTAGGGACCAGGTCAGAGTGGGTGACTCTCAACAACGGTTCTAATGGGTTCAAGAATTAAAGTGTGGTGTCTAAGGATTTTGGGTCCGTTGTGTAGTTAAGGATTTAGTTTTTGCAGTGGATTATGAAAAGGGACTTGTAGTGTTTCTATGTTAGCACCGGGGGTCTCGGTGCGATGTTAGAGAGATAGAAGGAAACAAATTCGGATTCGTAGAAGATCTTTTAGAACGAGTGTGCCAGTTAGAGATACTATTGAGTGCATGGGGAGGGTATGAGATGGATGATGGGTGTTGAGGCGATGTGGTCTCGTGATTTGGGGTCACTCGAGATAAGTGTTGTTTGAGGTCCGTTATGTGTTTGGATAGAACTATTATTTCAAAGGCATGTCACGAGTAAATTAGAAGAAGTCGAGTCAGTTCGTAATGGTTTGAATTAGCATGGTTGTGGAAATGATCAGTCCCTTTGGTGTGTTAAGCTATACAGGTGATTCGTGGTAGTACGTGCGGGCTTGATAGCCAGCGCATGTTGATTGATTGGAGGTATTTGATTTTGATGGCCTTGTTATGTGTAAATGAATCTCGGAAGAGTTATGGCGATTTCGACCACGACTTGAGGTATGTATTTTCTGCGGTTATGGGAATTCGGTTGCGTGTTGCAATTATTCTTCTAAAATAGGTAAAGTTAAAGGGTTCTATCTGAAGAAGATTTTATTCTACTGGTGGTTCATGGGGTTATGATGAAAATCTTCTACTCTTGAGTAATGACATGATAGGTGTAGTGAGAGGTATGGAAATTTTAAGTTGAGGATCCAGGTTGAGGTTCAGTGTTGATAAGAATGTCACTAGCTCAAAGGAGTGGGGGAAGATTTCAGATGTTCAGAGTATGCCGGGGCCATCATAGTGTCTCCCGAGAACAATATCCTGTGTAAGTGGCATTGTGTATTGATTTACGGATTCTTGATTTGAGTTACAAAATTGGTACGGTTGGTGATATGGATGCACTGACCTTGCTACCTGGTATGGAAGGTTCTGGGCGTATATCCCATGGAAAGGTCGTATAAGTGTGATGTGTTAGTCACTTGATTGTTATAGATTGAAACCAAGTATGGATATTCTAGTACTGTCGCTAATGTGAGAGTTTATGCTTGAAAGGCACTCTATTCCTTTGGTTGTGGATTGTGGGATTTTGTTCCTGATTTGACGGTTGCTCGTGTGTGTCATGAATAAGGTCATTATGGATCCTTGAAAGGTTATTGGCCATATATGGGATGATTGGAATCGACTTGAGGTCCGTTGGTAGGTCTAATGTGAATGTGTGCTCTGCATCAGGTCGGATGTGTTCATTCAACATAGCATTGCATATGGAGGAGTCTTCGGGCGTTGGATGTTATTCCTACCGTCAGCTATTCTATGTAATTCTCTATTGTGCCATGTGGATTGTTATACAACTTGATTATTCGCACATGTGTTGTGATCCCGTGTAGCTTGTGGTATTATATGAGCAATATGGCTCTCGCGATGCAGTTTGTTTATTGCACCTTAGTCGCGGTTGAGTTTTTGTGGCGCATGGAGCTATCCATCTCCTCAGGGTTGTATTTATGCACTTGGCAGGGTGATGGTCGATATTCGGACATTTCGTGGGTATGCGCATTATGGGTTGACAGGTATTTCCTTATTGATTGTTATGTGTGGACCGGGAGGCACACCACCATAGGTGTGATGTTTGGATCGAGTTGCACGTCGCAACAGTATCATGTATGGATCAGGTTGCACGCCATAACAGGGAGATGTTGAGTACAACTCCTTATACTTATGTTTCGTGCCTTGTTTCTCAACTATGAGGTAGGTTCATAGCATCTATTTGGCCGTTTTATTTGTTACGCAGGCTGGATAGTTCTTTACCCGAGTTCATTTTTTCCTGAGTTGGTCATATTCTAGTTGTGGCTTGTTGACACATTGATGTCACCGTATGAGATTTTAGGTGGTTTTTGATATGGCTTGTTGGTCGAGCATCTTGTACTGGGTGAGACGAGGTTGTCGGACCTGATATCCGTATAATCGGATTTGTATAAGGTATATTAGAAGGAAAATGTCGCTATTTAGTTCAAAATGAGGTAATGGATCTTATTGAGCGGAGGAATTCCATGAATTATTGATTTGGCAGGTGGCTACCAGTTTATATACATCTCTTTCATCATTGCAGTATTGCGAGGGTCGGCACGGGACCTATATGTGTTATGATATATACTACAGCCATCAAATTCGTGAATTTATAGCTATTATGGTTGGAGGATGTTATATTGGGCATGCGATTCATGTTGTCCAATGTGTGATTACAAAATGGGTGGATAATCATGTTTTGAGTTCAGCATGTTGAGATTGATACGGTGTTCGTATGTTAGAATATGGTCTCGTAGAGAATTTAGCTCTATGATTTGTGGGCTAAGGTAGAAGGAAGGATATTCAGTCAGGCTCGAGCTAATGTGCTCACATGGGTTGTGGTGGCACAGGTAGGTGCTCGAGGTGTTAAACAATGATTTTGAGCAACTACGGAACGGTTCTTGGCACATTCGAGGACGAACGTATGTTTAAGTGGGGGAGATTGTAACAGTCCGACCAGTCGTTTTGAGCTCTAGCACGTCGATCGACGGTTTGAGGCCTTGAATAGCTTCACTTCATTTTTTATGACTTGTACGCGTTGTCAGAATTGAATTATAGGAAGTTCAGTGTTGATTCGGATGAAAAATTCTCAATTCAGAAGCTGTAAGTTGAAAGAGTTGACCAAGGTTTGACTTTTGAGTAAACGACCTCAGAATCAGGATTTGAAGGTTCCAATATGTTCGTATGATGATTTTGGACTTATTGTGGAAAGTTGGAATTTTGAGAGTTTTACAATTTCCTAAGATTGGTTTGAAGTGGGTTTTGGTGTTATCGATGTCCGTTTGGGGTTCCAAGCCTTGAAATATGTTCATATCATGATTTATGACTTGCACGTAATGTTTGGCGTCATTTCGGATGTCCGTTCGGGGTTCCAAACCTTGAAAGTTCAAAGAAGGGTTTTGATTGTCGATTCATAGTTTGGATGTTGTTTGGTGTGGTTTTAGATCTCGAGCAGGTTCGTGTCAAGTCTTGGTACTGGTTGGTGTGATTGGACGAGATTCTGGGGGCCTCAGGTGTGTTTCGGGATGGTTTCAGACTATGTATGGATAATTTGCTATTGTTTGTTTGCTGGTGCTGGTTTTGTTCTTCGCAAACGCGGAGACAGAGACACGTTCGCGAAGAAGGATTTGAGCTGGAGGCATTTTTGTTCAACACGTTCGCGATAAGGTAGTCACATCAGTGAAGGTTTGGGCAGTGGTGCTCCGTATTCGCAATGGCCTGGTCGCATTCGCTTAAGAGAAATTGGGCCTGGGAGTCCTGGCCTATGCGTTCGCAAGGATGGTGTCGCATTTGAGATGGTCAGGCCTGGTAAGGCATCGCATTCACGAGCCTGTCTTCACGATCGCAAAGAAGGATTTGGGATTAAAAGCTGGTTGTGCTTCGTGAACGCGAGGGACTTGCCGCGTTCGCGAAGAAAGGCACCTAGGCAGATTATAAGCTTGCAAGGTCGGGATTTTCTCCTTTTCACCTCATTTCTCTCTTGCTTGGGCGACTTTTGGCCGATTTGGAGGAGTCATTTTCATCACCAATCCTGAGGTAAGAGATTTCTACACATTGTGAGTTAAATGCATGGGTTATATGTGGATTTAAAAAATGAAACATTATGGAAATTGCGGGGTTTTGGTAGATAACCTAGAATTTGGTATTTTTATTCTTACCACGAAATGTGACATGAAATTAAGAATAAATTATATATTTGAGTTCGTGGTGTTATGGGTAATGATTATCTTCAAGAATTTTCGGAATTCGGGCATGTGGGCTCGAGGGTTGACTTTTTTGACGTTTCAAGCAGAGTTGGGAATTGTTATAAATAAATTAATTATAAGTGTTTGGAGTATATTTTTATAGGTTTGCATGTTGTTTGACTAGTTTTGGATCATTTGGCTCTGAATTGAGGAGTTAGAGAGGCATTACAGCCAGTTATTGGAACTTTGGAGCGAGGTAAGTCTCCTACCTAACTTTGTAAAGGGGAAACTACCCCGTAGGGTGCTACTAGTTGTGGGTGCTACATACACACGAGGTGACGAGAGTCCATACGTAGCTAAAAGTATTTTTATGTCCAGGTACACTTAGGACTTTATCATGTAATATTTGAAATATTTGAACTCATTTTGCTAGCTTAGTTAAGTGAACTTATAATTGAAATTGATTTGGGAATATATTAGGCCGACCTTTATCACCTTGAGTTATTTGGCGATATATTTGATAAACGTTAAAAGTCATGTTTACTTTATGCTCTTGTACCTGTGTTGTACGCCCGTGACTTATAATTCGATAAGTTTATTCCTTTCCAATGTATCAGGCTGAACGCCTGGGTTGTATATTGAGATGCATCTCTAGTTCGCGCTGGTCGACCCTCGGTAGTATACACACCATTCTGGATTGGGTCGTACGACCTCGGCATAATCGTACATGAAACTGCTAGCAGTCCGGATATTCATGAGATTCCCCTTTTATTGAGGCCTTGCATTTATATGGTATTCCTTATTCGTTTGATATTACATTTGAAATTTCTGATCTGTTGAGATTACATAGGAGATTTGAGAGATTTATATCATAAAAAGAAATGTTGGAGGATTATTTTACTTACCGTTTTACTTCATTATTACTGTTGTGCTTCATATCTATTTATGATTTATCATACTGATTTATTGGACCACTAGTAAGTGTCGATGTCGACCAGTCATCACTACTTCTCTAGGGTTAGGCTAGATACTTACTGGGTACGTGTTCATTTACGTACTCATACTATACTTCTGCAATAAATGGGCAGGATCTGACAAGTTCATTTGTTGGTCATCTTGGTGCTTAGGCGCAACTGCTGAGGAGACTTTATGGTGAGCTGCATTCCAGGCTACGTATCGCAGCCCAGCGAGTATCCATCATATTATTTACATTATCTTGTATAATTTACATTCCAGACAGATGTTGTATTATTATTGTACTCCTTAGTAAATGCTCATGCACTTGTGACACCAGATTTTAGGATATTTTAGTTGATGTTTACGGATTTGCATATTATTGTCACCTTTTATTCTTATGCCATGCTAATTATGTATGTACCCATGATTTTAAATGCGTAAATATCTTTACTTAATAACAATTTATGATTTCAACAGTAATAAAATGAACAATTAACGTGATAGTTAACCGTTGGCTTGCCTAACGACGACGTTGACCGCCATCACAACCTATAATGGGTTTTGGGTCATGACAGATGGCGTTGATGTGTTCATTTCTTGATTTTGAGTTGCGGGTGATGGAAGCTTTGATTTTGCGTGAATTCACTGGAAAATGAGGAAAAAGAAGACTAAGTCTTCTATTTTTAGTAAGGTTGAAATGTCAACCACATATGTGCTTCATCGGCCCTTCTTCCGATGCTCATATGTCTTTACCCGGACATCGTATGAATGAACGGTTAAAAGTAATGGAAACTAATTTCCAACCCCTTCAATTTGGTATATAATATATCCTCCAAAGACCTCATATAACATATGAAATTAATTGCACAAAAAAATTCGTTACTAGGCAAATCCTTGGTCGGTTTTTCCGCAACTTAAATATGATTTTTCCCAAACTTTATATTCTATATCCAAACATCATATATGGTAATATTATTACTTTAAACGCATTTTAATCATTCTTATCAAGTCATTTACACAATATACAACATCACAGAAGTACAGGGCGTAACAATCTCCCCCCTAAGAACATTCATCTTCGAATGTTGATTGAGGTATACAGAAGCATTAAGAAAAGATCTATTACATACTTGGAGTAGTGAAGAGATGCGGATATCTAGGTCTCATATCTTACTCAGCTTCCCAATTAAACTTTTCCACATTATTGCTCCGCTATAACACTTTCACTGAAGGAATATCTTTCGTCCTCAACCGACGAACCTGCCGACCTAAAATGGCAACAGGTACCTCTTCATAAGTCGATTGCTTGGTGATTTGTACATCATCAACTAGTACAACTCTGGAAGAATCTCTAACACACATTCGAATCATGGAGACATGAAACACTGGATGTATCTCCAGAATGTCTGCTGGAAGGTCCAACTCCTATGCTACACGACCAACTCGTCTGATGATGTGGTATGGACCCGTAATAGCCCAGCCCGCTACCGGCACCATTTTGTAGGGTGGAATGGATATAGGTTGCATTCTTGGCATCACATCGATCCCGAAATCAGTCTCCCTGTCTGGTGGAATCCTAGGGAGCTCATTAGGAAAGACCTTCGAAAATTCATTCATAACTGGCACAGACTCAAGCGTAGGTGCCTCAGCATCGGTGTCCGTAACCTGGACCAAATGGTAAATACACCACTTGTTGATCATCTTTGCTACCTTAAGGTAAGAAATAAACCTACCATTCGGCACTACATCATCCCAACTTCCACTCAATAACTGGATCATATGGAAATTCAAACCTAATGGTTCTGGTTCGGCAATCAAGCTTGGCAAAACATGAATAAAGCTAGTCCATCTTCATTATCACATCAAAATAAACCATCCCTAGTTCAATGAGATAGGCCACGGTGTCCCGACCATGCACTGTGACAACACAATCCCTATAAACCCGTGCGGCTACAATAGACTTACTAACTGGAGTATATATTGAGAATGACTCATGGAGTTGTTCCGATTCTATCCCGAATTCCATAGCAACATAGGGAGTGGCATATGACAAAGTGGAACCGGATCAATAAGAGCATATACATCATGAGATTGGACAGTGAATATACCTGTAATAACATCTAGAGAAGCCTCTGAAATCTGGCGACCCCTCATAGCATAGAACCGGTTGGTTCTTACCGTACTCTGTACACTACCCCTAGCTACACCATGCCCTGCGGGAGATGAAGTGCCTCGAGCTGGAGGAGGTGTCACAGATATAGTAGCTGCAGAACTAGATGGTTGTGCCGTACCCCTGCCCACATTCTGGCGCGATGAACAGCAATCCCTCTGAATATGACCTCTGATACCGCACCCGTGGCATATGGGTAGGTCTATGTAGCAGGCCCCTAAATGGATCTTCCCACACTTAGGGCATGGGGGCCTCTGCTGCTGCTGGAATCTCCCACCAGGTCGACCCTACTAGTAGGATCCCCCGTTGCCCTGACTGGGTCTAAAATGGCTCTACTGCTGCTGACCGGGCCTTGATGGCGGTGCACTGACTGAAGAATAAGTAAAGGACTGGGATGGCCTGGATGACCCTTCCCAAAATACTGACGTTCAACGACTACCACCACTAGAAGAACCACCAAAGTTACCAGCGGACCGAGCCTTATTGCTACCCTCTCGCTCCATTTTATTCTTTAATTTGTGGCTCTCTATGGCTTGAGAAAATGCCACCATCTTCCCATAGTTCATATTAAAATTCAAGGCAGCTGTAGCGGCCTCATTAATTAATAACCAAGGGGCTAAGGACCTACACAAACCTGCGCACTCTAACCTCCATAGTGGGCAACATGTAAATGGCATACTTGTACATGCCCGCGAATCTCATATGGTAATCTCACACACTCATGCTTCCTTATTTCAGGATCTCAAACTCGGCGGCACGGGCTGCCTTAGACTCGTTAGGCAAAAAATGATCAATGAAGGCATCGGCAAACTCACTCCACATTGCCGGAGGGCTACCCTCCTTACGGGACTCCTCCCACAGCTCAAACCAAGAATATTCCACCTCTTTCAGGCGGTAGGAGGCCAACTCCACTGCTTCCGTCTCAGCAGCACGCATAACTCGGAGAGTCTTATGCATCGCATCAATAAAGTCCTGGGGGTCCCCCTCAGGATCAGTACTTAAGAACACTGGAGGATCCAACTGAAGAAACATGTTCACCCTGGAACTAGCGGAATCCCCTTATTGGCAGGAAGAAGTAGGTGCAACATTCGATCTATGGGCCTGAGAAGCCACTATCTGAGCCAACATCTGTATGGCTCCCCTAAGGTCCCCATCAAAAACACTGGGATCCGGGGTTGAGGCTGGAAGTGGAAGTGGAATATCAATTAGAGGAGGAATCATAGCACCATTAGTAGGCGTAGGAATTGGTGTAGTCTGAGTAGGAGTAGCATAATAAGGTGGTGTTGTCGTTGGGGGAATATCCTCACCCCTCGGGTGCTCAACCGCATCATCAAGTATAGAATAAACTTCCACTCCTGGGGTGGCATTGGCTCCTTGGCCAGTTCTTGCCTTCTTCTTTGGTGCCATATACTGAAAATTAGAACAATGCACGAGTTAAAGGAGGAATAGTCTTACAATTAGCTATATCACACAATCTAGAACATCAAAGAAGATTGACAATTCTAAATTCCTAAGTAGCCTCCTAATTATAAATGTGGTCGACAACACACCGATAAGAAGAACTCCACTAGACACAGCTCCGAGACATTCTAGGACAATTTAAAATCTTAGGCTCTGATACCAAGCTTGTCATGCTCCAAACTTGGGGTGCGTGACCGGCACTCAATCGAGATATCCCAGCCGAGCAAGCCTACCCAATGCCTTCTACCCGTCCTCACCCATGAATACAGTGAAGATGAATACCATCCATTAGATAATAAGAGGATGGCACGTACGGCACCAATTTTGTTACCATTAGTCACTTCATTACAAATTCCCTAAATACATTACACATTCATAGTTTTAGAAGTGGAAACATGTGTTACAAGTACAACATTTCAATTTTGACTTACCCAAAAAAAATACAATCCACATGCCATCATGTACACGGCATGGCATCCGATCTCGGCCCGATCGGCTAAGTCATCTCACCACAATGCCGTGTGGGTTGACATCACCTTCTGCTAGCAATCATCTCATCCCAATTAAGGGGAATAATCTCAACACATCAATCCCATCCTATTTAAGGGGAATAATGTCAAAACATCAATCTCATCCCAATTAAGGGAGTTAATCTCAACACATCAGTACGGGGATTTACTCCTCAATCACTCATACACCGGCATGTGTAGTTTCGGGGTTATGTTATTTCAACCTACCCTTCCTCGGTGACTAAAGATACTCCCAAAACATTAATTATATAAAGGAGTTAAAACTCATTTCATAATCCTTCACACATCCTTTCATTTTATTGGCACTATTGGCCACAAGTGTAATTTTTATTCTTGGCACGATGGCCACATTTTATGTCTCATACTCACTTCTTTCATTTCCAAGCATCATCATAGGTTATCAACAATATGAGCATTTTTAATCAAGACTTTAAATATGTACGTGAGTAATAGAAGTCTTAAACACATGGAGCTTTCCTTCCAATAATAAGGCATAATAAATCTTACATTTGAAACATGAATTGAAGTCATAGCATTATGATACATAAACCATATTTGAACATATTCCCAAAGGAGAGCATAATATGATAGGAGCAATTGAAACATATTTTGAGCATACAATTTTTGACACAATGCTTATTTGGAATAACCGAATATATTAGGCATGACTCAGAACATGGGAATTAGGAACTTCGGACAATCATACTTGAATCTTATGAGAATGTCATGGAATTCGACTATACAAGAGAATTTTAGCCAACATAATTCGCTTGAGCTTCCTTAAACTACTACAACATTTCAAAAATCCTAGAGACTTCAATCTATTAGAGACATGATAAAATTGAACCACAATTAGGAAGAGATTATTGGGTTTAGCTCATTTAAGTATTTTATCAAACACTATGTGTGTAATTTGACTACAAGATCCTCTTATGGAGTCTTCTTTCACCCCACAACCCATATCAGGCAACAATTCATCCTGCATAATTCAATGACCTCCAAGACCCCTCTATCGAAACATGCATGCCATATCTTCTACTCCCTGGCCCACTTAGACCCGAAACAGACTTACATGGCTGATGTAGGACAAGAATTTACCCGGATAGGTGGTGTCCTAGTGAGTGATTTCCTTAAATCTTCAAGATTAGGGAAAGGATTGATGATCAAAGCACTTGGGGATTCCTTCTCTCTCTCTCTCTCTCTCTCTAAAGCACTCCCCCTCTCTAAAATAGCTGTTTAAACCATCAAAATAACCTCAAAGACATTTTATAAAAATGGGGTCGGGTTATAAAATCACTAAATGGACCCTCCCAACTCAGGTATGCGTGTCACAGAATAGATATCCGGTCCACTTCAGGGACTGCAAAATCATCCTTCAAAATTGGGCTAGTCGGGTTAGGTCTGCGGTTCGTAGACCAATTATGTGGCCTCCAAAATGGACCGCGGAATCACCCTCCTGAATTTCTCATGCCGAATATGTGACGGAAGTTTGGCCCGCGAATTAATTATGTGGTCGCATATTGGACTGCAAAATGACCTCAAAACATTTGCTTTGCTTCTGTTGCATTATGCGGCAGATCTGCGGTCCGTGGAGTAGTCCTGCGGCCGCATGATGGGCCACATAAATGCCATGTTCTGCAAAAATTATTCTTCCAACTCCCCAATGCAATGCACAACCCAAAAAGTCCATACCGCGACGAGCTTCTCAAACACATTAGCCTACCTCGACACCACGAAACCCCGGGTTCTAGGAAAATATTTAATGGGCCTTACACCCGGCCGGTCGTCTTTTGTCATTTTTTATATTTGAGCCCTATTTTCCTATTTTATGTTTCCTCTATGCTTGTTTGTTGTTTTGTGACTTGCGGGGTGATTGGCTTTGTTCTGGGGAGATTTTGGAGTGAATTGGAGCACTTAGTTCCATTGTTGGAAGCCTAAGTTGTAAGAGTTGAACAAAGTTTGACTTTTGTTAAACGACCTCATATTGGTGATTTGATATTTCAAATAGGTTCGGATGGTGATTTCAACTTAGGCATATGTTTGAATTTAGATTTGGAGGTTCGTAGGATATTTTGGCTCTATTTGCCGAATATTTGCAAGTTGAAGGTTTGGGGATTTTCAAAGTTTGACCTGGAGTTGACTTTGATAATATTAGATTTTGATAGTTGTTTTGCAACTTGGATTAGGTTCATTTTGTTATTTCGAACTTGTATGCAAAGTTTGGATATAATTCGGATTGGTTAGGCTTGAATCAGATGCTAAGTTGGAAGTTTGGAAGTTCTTTAACTTAAGAGATGTTCAACTTTTGATTTGATCTTTGATTCATTGATGTGATGTTATTGTATGTTTTTCGAGGATTTGTATGGGTTATAGTAGTGTTTATGGACTTGGCAGTATGATTGGACGGGGTCACAGGTTGCTTGGATGATTTTTTGACCACCCGGAGCATGTTTGGAATTGGTTATTTTTGCTAGTGTCTAATGATCATCGCATTCTCGAGAGGAGCCTCGCGTTTGCGATGAAGGTTTTGGTGTTTGGTAGGATTTTTTCTTCATATTCGCGCCTGGGGGGGTCAAGTTCGCAATTCAAAGTTAGGGGCTAGAGGATTAGTCTTCGTGTTCGCAAAGGCCTGGTGGTGATCGTGTAATAGGGCAGGTTTGTTCATCATCTTCGCGAGGGAGGTTCTGCTAACACGAAAGGTTATTTTATGGGAAGAAGCTGTTTTGCTTCGTAAACGCGAGACACGTACCACGTTTGTGAAGAGTACAACTGGGCAGTGCATTTAAGCATTGAATTTCGGGATTTTGGCCCATTCATTAATATTTTGAACCATAGACTTGGAGAGGGGCGATTTTGCTTGGAGATTATCATACAAGACTTTGGGGTAAGTGATTTCTACCATTTTTTGTATTATTTCAAGAATATTAATGGATTTTGAACACCCAAAACATGGATTTTGATGGAAAATTGGGGGTATTCCCATAACTTTACAGAGTGAAAATTGGGTTTTAAGAGATGATTTGGACTTGGGTTTGGGACATATTTGGACTCGTGGGGTTATGAGTGGTTGGGATTTACCCCTTGACTCAGTTTTTGACCATGTGGGTTTGGGTTTAGTTTTGTATACTTTTTGAGAATTGTATAATGATTGAAGGTTTATTGTTTGGAATTGATTCCTATAGCTTTGTTTGACATCACTGAGTTATGTTTTGCTAGATTCGAGCTGGTCAGAGGTAGTTTCTAAGGGAAAAGGCTATTCTAGAAGGTTGATTTGGGCTTGTCAGGGTAAGAATCTTGCCTAATCCTGTGTCAGGAATAACCCTTAGGATTGATTTTTTGTCTAATTGTAATGTGTGTAAAGTAATGTATATGCGAGGTGACGAGCATATATGCAGGTGCTTTGTATGAAATATGACCAGATTAGACTTTGCGTTTCCATTTCTATCACGCCCCAACATGGGGAGGCGTGGCCGGCACCCGGTGACGTACTGGCCCGAGCGAACCACTCCTTAACTCATACTTTTTCGACAAACACTAGAACATACATAGGCCGACTTGGTTGAACTGATTCTTTCTGTATCAACGAACCATCATACTCTAAACTTGAATACACACGGGCCGTCAAGGCCTCTAACATGTTGTACATAATGAACCTGTGTCTACAAAGCCTCTAAGAGTATTTGACATCCAAACATTGTCAGTATAGGGCCCCAGCCTACCCATAAGTCTGTAGTAAAACTCTGACATGATGACTTTGTCACGCCCCGATCACGGGGAGTGCGACCAGCGATCAACCGAGATAACTCGGCCGAACAAGCCTATGCAATACCTTTTACCCGAACTCGCCCATGAATAAAGAGAAAATCTATTTCATTAATTAGACCAGGAGAAGATCATGTGAGCAACACCAATTCATTACCATAGGTTACATCATTTATAAGTTCTCAAAATACATACACTTTCATAGTTTGAAGTGGAACAAGTGGTGTAAATACAACATTACTAGTTTGACTTTCCCAACACCAACATACAACCCACACTATGTCTACGGAGCATCTAATAGATACAAAAGAGTAAGATGATAGTGCAAGCAACAAGGCCCCGGCTATACCTCAAAACATACTACACAGGGAACAAAAGATACCCGACCCCGAGATGAAGTGGGGCTTACCAAGTCAGCTGGGAAGAGGGTGTACCGCTATCATTGATCAAAGACGGCTTCTGTGGAACCACCTGCATCCATTAAAGATGTAGCGCCCCCGGTAAAAGGGACGTTAGTGCATATGGAATAGTACTAGTATGAATAACTAAACACCCTCTCAATAGAACGAGTAATAAAGCAAGGAAGAACAATTATAGATTCAATGGGAGCCTCAAACAACATCAAGATTTCCAAGTAAATTTCCATACTTTAGGTTGGGAGATCTTTAGCACCGATATACCACCGTGAATTTTGGCATGGAGTCTGACTACGGCCCGATCGACTAGGCCCTCTCACCCATAGACATCAACTACAATCACAATCACAATAAAGATCTCAATCTTTATCTCAATCATAAACTCAAGCAAATCACCACCATGTGTGCAACATGGTGTCCGAGCTCGATCTAACCGGCTAGGCCGCCTCACCACAATGTCGTTTGGATCAACATCACCCTTTGCTAGCAATCATCTCATCCAATTTAAGGTGAATAATCTCATCACATCAATCTCATCCCAAACAAGGGGAATAAACACAATACACACCTACATCAACACGTGTAGGTTCGGTATTAGGTCATTTCAACCTACCTTTCCTCGGTGACTAACGATACTCCCAAATGTTTATTATATAAAGGACTTTCAGCTCATTTCATAGTCTTTTACTCATCTTTTGATTTCATTGGCACTAGTGGCCACACATGTAATGTCATTCTTGGCGCTTCGGCTGTATTTCATACGTCATGATCACCCCTTTTACTTTCAAACATCATCATGGATTATGAACAACAAAGCATCTCTAATAACGACCTTCAGTACACATATGGGCAAATAATAGTTAGGCACATTGAGCTTTCTCCCACAATTTGGCATAATAACTAGCAATTTAGATATAATTGAATTCATAATACTTCGACACGTGGTCACATTCGAATACAATCTCGAAGGATAACACAATATGATAAGAGCATTCAAAAGACACTTTGAACATATATCTTTCCACGCAGAGTTTATTTGGAATAGTCAAATTTATAAGGAATAACTCGGAACATGAGACATAAGAGCTTGAGCCAATTATAATTACATCTTACGAGGACAACATGGATTCCATTCTACAAGAAGAGTTTAGCCAACTTTGATCTATTTAGAGACATGATAAAATTGAACCACAATTAGGAAGATATTCATAGGTTCAGCTCACTTGATCATTTTATCAAACACTAGGTGGGCATTATGTTTTCAGGGTCCTCCAATGGTGGATTCCTTCATCCCACAAACCAACATCTACCCTTTTGAGCTCAACAACCTTCCCACCACTTTGTTAGTACATGCATGCATAGATAACACCCTCATACCTAAGAATTACACTCCCCATTACCCATCTTCTACCCCAAACTCGAAATTGAAGACTAGGGTATGGAACCTTACCTCTTGGGTGAAGATCTTGTGAGTTTTCCTTGTGAATTCTCTAAATCTTGAGCAAAGATTGATGGACAATTAGCTTAGGAATCTCCCTCTCACTCTGTACCACTTTCCTCTCTCTACAATATTAGTTAGAACCACCCAAAATAAACCCCAAGTTGTTTTTTATAAAAATGGGATAGGGTGAATTTTTCCAAAACTTAAACTCTAAGAGCCGGGTTTGCGATCGCAGACCAGACCGCAAAATAGGTATGTAGCCCGCAAAGAGGACCGCAAAAAAGGGCTGGACAGGTCTGTGAAAGGTATGTGGTCCGCAGATCAGTTCTGTGGTCGCATAATGGACTGCATAACCTCCTTCCGAAGTTTTCTCATGATGGATCTGTGATGGATTGTGCGGCCCGCAAAATGGTTATGCGGCTACATAATGGACCGCAAAACAACCTCCAAAATTGGCCATTTCTCTGCTTTACTCTGTGGTAGATCTGCGGTCGCATAATGGGCCACAAAAATGCCTTGTTCTGCAACAAGTTTTCTTCAACTCCCCAACGCACTGCGGTAAAACTTCACACACCAGCAGTTATTACTTCACACACCAGCAGTTCCAAATTTTGACTAATTCCCTAAATTTCCAAAATTTTTGCCAGAGTCTCCCCTGTAATTGGGTATGTCCACCTATCAGAGAATCCCAGAAACCAAACCTAACAACATATACATAATCCAACGACGCAACATAACATGAAAATAACACCAACCGAAGCCTCATGAGCAGTATATTACCAAAAAGGAAAGCCCTTAGCATCAACTGTACAAGTGAAACATAATTCATAGAAAGTAAACTCTTAGCATTTTCATAGAACACAACTTCATAAATACATAGCTATTCAAACAAATGAGGGTACTTCTTCTTTATTTCTTCCTAGGCCTCCCAGGTGGCCTCTTCGACCTGTTGGTTTCACCATAGCACTTTCACGGAGGCAATTTCTTTATTTCTCAGCTTGCGGACTTGCCTATCAAGAATGGAAACTAGAATTTCTTCATAAGTTAATTCCTCATTAACCTCAATAGTCTCAACTGGAACAATAAGCGACGGGTCTACAACCCTCAATCACATTACTTTACCTCGGCGCCACGAAACCCCGAGTTTTAGGTGAAATTTTACTGGGCCTTACAGACTTATAAACTCGGTTGCACTCCAAATGAAGTGGAGTCTTACCAATCGTTTCCTAAATGCTAACCTCGTCTTCTATAAGGGATCGTCAAGTTGATTACCTACACCTACAGGCAAGAACGCATCATCCACAATGAAAAGGATGTTAGTACAAATAATGTATTGAGTATGTAAGGCAGAACTGAAATATAACAATAAGTCAACATCAATGAGAGAGATATAAGAATAAACATGAACCTCTGAAGTGCCACTGAGGGCCATGATATGCATACTAATTATACTTATATATTTAGTGCCTCACTATGGGACTATTATCCATGTCATAACATGACTGCCCAACTGATTAGTGGTAACTGCCTGACCTACTGTAGCTCGGTGGTATATGCATAACTGTCTAACCGGTGGTAACTGCCTGACCGGCCGTAGCCTGGAGGTAAATGCGTAACTGCCCAACCCTATACCTCGGTGGTAAATGCATGACTGCACAACCGACCGTAGCTCGGTAATAAATGAATATGCATATAACATTACATTATGAACATTAACATCTTTAACTTATGACTCAATAGAGACTTAAGAACATACTTAGACATGTTGAAGACGACATTCAAGACCCGTTATGGTCACTATGAGTTTCTGGTGATGTCTTTTGGGCTAAGCAATGCCCCAAAAGCCTTTATGCACTTGATGAATAACATGTTCTAGCCATATCTTGCTTTTTTTGTCATAGTCTTCATTGATGATATATTGGTGTACTCACGCATCCAGAAGGATCAGGATCAACATCTGAGCATCGTACTCCAGTCTTTGAGGTAGAAGAAGCTATATGCTAAATTCTCCATGTGTGATTTTGTCTTGATTCGGTGGCGTTCTTGGTCCACGTGGTGTCTAGTGAGGGGATCAAAGTGGATCCGAAGAAGATTGAGGCAGTTCAAAGTTGGCCTTGACCGTCTTCAGATATAGAGATTTGGAGCTTATTGGGTTTGGTAGGTTATTATTGCCATTTTGTAGAGGGTTTCTTGTCCATTGTTGCACCTTTGACTAGATTGACCCACAAGGGTGCTCCTTTCAGATGGTCCGACGAGTGTGAGGTGAGCTTTCACATGCTCAAGATTGCATTGACTACAACCCCAGTATTGGTGTTTCCTATAGGTTCGGGATCTTACACTGTGTAATGTGATGTATCGCGTATTGGACTTGGGGCGGTGTTGATGCAGAATGGTAGGGTGATTGCCTACGTGTCTCGGCAATTGAGTTCAAAGAATTAAACAGTGCATTATTTAGAGTTGGCAGATATTGTTCACGCATGGAAGATTTTGAGGCACTATCTGTAGGACATTCCATGTGAGGTATATACCGACCATCGGAGTCTCCAACACTTGTTGAAGAAGAAGGACCTTAATTTGGGGCAGCAAATATAGGTATAGTTGCTAAAAGACTATGATATCACCATATTATATGCCCTTCCCATGAGAATAGCCTTCCAAATGACTCGAATATAGTCACAAACAACTTAATATCAACAAATAATGCCGTAGAAAACAATTTCAAGCAATAAAGCTTTGATCTTTATCAAAATTAAAAAGTCAACCACGGGCTCGCGCCCCGCAACCCTGTCAAACTCACAATTCCGAACTCCCATTCAAATAGGAGTCCAACCTGGTATACCCTTCGTGATCGCGAAAATGCCTTTGCGATCACGAAGAACAAATTCCCAAAGATGCTAAAACCTTCTACACGAACACGACATCACAGTCACGAACTCAATGCGCAATGTTGCAGTGCCTACGAGAACAAGTCCTATCTTACACGAACGCGAAGGGTTCAGGCCAGATGCCCACCAGCCGCCCTTCATTGTACGCAAATGCGTCGACCTTCATGCGATTACGAAGGCTACTGCCTTTTAAAGCATCGCAAACGCGAGCTCCAACTTGCAAACGCGAAGAACAATTCACCTTCCACCTCGGAAAGCTTACGCGAACGCAAACCCTGGGTCGCGATCATGAAGAAGAACACACCAGACATCAGAACAACAGTCCAAAACATAGCGAAATGGTTCGAAACACATCTATAGCACACTGAGGCCCCCAGGACCCCGCACAAGCACACCGAGAAGTCCTAAAACACGACATGAACCTACTCGAAGCCCCAAATCACATCAAACAACACAAAAATCGTTAATCGCACCCCAATTCAAGCCTAATGAAACTAATGAACTTCCAACTTCCAAAACTCATGCCGAACCTTATCAAATAAACTACGAATGACCTCAAATTTGCTTACATGCAAGTCTCAAATAACACATCGGACCTTTTCCAATTCCTGAAACCAAAATCCAATCCCTATATCAATAAAGTAAACTCTCGGTCAAACCTATCAACCTTCCAAACCTTCAACTTTCCAACTTTTGCCAAAAAGCATCAAATCAACCTTCGGACCTCCAAATCCAAATCCAGACATATGCCTAAGTCCTTAATCACCATATGAAGCTACTGGAATCATCAAAATACCATTCTTGAGTCTTCTACACAAAAGTCAAACTTCGGTCAATTCTTTCATCTTAAGTTTCCAACCTTGGGATTAAGTGTCCCAATTCACTCAAACACTTCCCCGAAACAAAACCAACCACCACAGCAAGTCACATAACCACAAATGAATATAGAAGAGGCAATAAATAGGTGAACGGGGCTACAATACACAAAACAACTGGTCGGGTGGTTACATTCTTCCCCTCTTAAACAAACGTCTGTCCTCAAATGAGTCTAGAATCATACTTGGAGTCTCAAAAAGGTGTGGATATCGGATATGCATCTCTTGCTCGGTCTCCCATGTAGCCTCTACGATCAGCTGACCTCTCCAATGCACCTTCACCGAAGCTATATTCTCAGACCTTAACTTTCGAACTTACCAGTCCAAAATGGCCACCGGCTCCACATCAAAGGTCAAATCCCCATCTAGTTGTACCGTGATGAAGTCCAAAACATGCGACGATTCACCATAATACTTCCAGAGCATAGACACATGAAATACTGGGTGAACACCAGATAAACTAGGTATCAAGGCAATTCGTAGGACACGTCCCCAATTCTCTCAAGCATCTCAAAAGAGTCAATGTACCTAGGACTCAACTTCCTCTTCTTCTCGAATCTCATCACACCCTTCATGGGAAAAACTCTAAGCAGAACCTTCTAACCCACAATATATGCAACATCATGAACCTTCGTGTCCGCATAACGCTTCTACCTGGACTGTGCTGTACGACGTCGCTCCAGAATCACCTTCACCTTCTCCAAGGCATCACGAACCAAATCAGTGCCCAGCAAACTAGCCTTCCCAGGCTCAAACCACACAACTAGAGAACCACATCTCCTCCCATATAAGGCCTCATAATGAGCCATCTGGATACTCGATTAAAAGCTATTTTTTTAGGCAAACTCTGCTAATGGAAGAAGCTGATTGATCCTACGAAATTAATAACACAGGCACGTAACATGTCCTATAAGATCTGAATAGTGTGCTCGGACTGCCTGTCCATCTAGGAAGGAAATGTTGTACTCAGCTCTACCCGTGTGCCCAACTCTTGCTGCACCGCTCTCAAAAACTGTGATGTGAACTAAGTTCCTCTATCCAAAATGATAGACACAGGCACACCATGAGGGCGAACCATCTCACGAATGTAAATCTAAGCCAGCCGCTCTGAAGAATGAGTAGTCACAACCGGAATGAAATACGCAGACTCGGTCACTCTGTCCACAATAATCAATACTGCATCAAATTTCATCAAGGTCCGTGGAAGCCCAACTACAAAATGTATCGTGATATGCTCCCACTTCCACTCCGGGATATCAAGCCTCTAAAGAAACCCACCGGGTCTCTGGTGCTCGTACTTCACCTGCTAAAACTTCAAGCACCGAGCAACATACTCAACGATATCTTTTTTTATCCTCCACCACCAATAGTGCTGCTTCAAATCCTGATATATCTACGTGGCGCACAGAAGGATTGAATACCACAAACTATGGGCCTCCCCAAGTATCAACTCATGCAACCCATCCACATTTAGAACATAGATCTGACCATCCATGCTTAATACCCCATCATCTCCAATAGTAACCTCTTTAGGATCACCGTGCTGCATTATGTCCTTTAGAAAAAGCAAATGGGGATCATCATACTGACGCGCCTTGATGCGCTCAAACAAAGAAGACCGTGAAACCACGCAAGTAAGAACTGTGTTGGGCTCCAATATATCCAACCTCATGAAACTAACGGCCTCTCCCCAACTATAAGATAAGCATGAATTTCCATACTCTTAGCCTTCCTACTCAAGGCATCGGCCACCACATTGGCCTTTCCCGGATGATAAAGGATGGTGATATCATAGTCCTTAATCTCTGTTGCCTCAAGTTCATATCCTTTTGCTTGAATAAGTACTAGAGACTCCTATGATCTGTGAATACCTCATATGACACACCGTAAAGATAATGCCTCCTAATCTTCAATGAGTGAACAATGGTTGCCAACTCCAAATCATGAACATGGTAGTTCTTCTCATTACGCTTCAATTGATGCCAAGCATAAGCAATAACTCCACCCTCCTGCATCAACACACTACCAATGTCGATTCGTGAAGCATCACAATAAACTGTGTAAGACCCCAATCTCGAAGGTAGAACTAGAATTGAAACTATAGTCAAGGAAGTCTTAAGCAGAAGAAAGCTCTCCTCACACTTCTCAGACCACCTGAATGGGGAACCCTTATAGGCCAATCTAGTCAAAGGTGCAGCAACGGACGAGAACCCTCCACAAAACGGTGATAATATCCGGCCAAACCAAGGAAACTCTGGATCTCTGTAGAAGAAGATGGTCTGGGCCAACTCTGAACTACCTCAATCTTTTTCGGTTCCACCTTAATCCCCAAACTGAACACCACGTGCCCCAAAATGCCACTGAATCAAGCCAAAACTCACACTTGGAGAATTTAGCATATAACTTCTTCTCCCTCAATGTCTGGAGTACGATTCTCAGTTGCTGCTCATGATCCTCATGGCTGCATGAATACACCAATATATCATCAATGAATACGATGATGAAGGAATCAGGGTATAGCTTGAACACGATGTTCATCAAGTTCATAAAGGTTGATGGGACATTGGTCAGCCTAAAAAGCATCACCAAGTCTCTCACTACCGGAACTGACTCAACGGTAAGAGTATCAGCCCTAATATCCCTCACGAAGGCCAAGTACGCCAAACATCCCTTCTCAACCATTCATTAAGCCTTTGTATGCAAAATCACACTACTAGGAACATGATCTAGGGAACCTCTCAACTCCAACCTCGGCATCCCCGGCATCGCCAACGTCACGCTCTTAGAGTTACATGGTAACACCCAATCCATGCCCAAAATCACGTCAAAATAAATCATGTTAAGAAGAAAAATATCAACTCTGGTCTTATAACCCCCAATAGTCACCACACACTACTGATATACAAGGTCCACAATAATAGAATCACCCACCGGTGTAGATACATGAACATGCATAACTAAAGAATCACGAAACATATCCAAATAACGAACCAAATATGATGACACATATAAATTAGTGGAACCTGGGTCAAATAATACAAAAGCATCCATGTGGTACACTGAAACAATACCTCTGATCACCGCATCGGAAGAAACTACCTCTGGTCTGGCTAGAAATGCATAGAAATGAGCCTGACCACCATATCACTAACCTCCCCCTGTGGGCGACCTCGACCCACACGACCTCTACCCCGAGCTGGCTGAGTAGGTGGTGTAGAAACTAGTAGAGGAGTCATAGTTTGGCCTCCCTGCTGCACTGGACCTATGTAATGATGGGGGAAATACTTCCTCACATGCCCCAACTCTTCACATTTGTAACAACCTCAAAATGGGAATGACTGTGGGGCTTGAATCAAACCCCGAGAACTAGAATAACCACTGGAAGAACATGGTACTAACGAACCGTGAACTGATGGAGCATGGTACGAGCTCTGAGATTGAAGTGCACTAAAAGACAACTGAACTGGATGAGTTCTGTAAGAACGGTGGCTAGCTGATGAACCACAAGGAACCTGGCAACCATCTGAGTGGACCAAAAAGGATTACCCTCGGGCCTAAAAGGATGACCCCTGCCATGATGTCACTGACCTCCAGACGAGGTACCACTAAAACCACCTAAACCACGGGGCCTCTTTCCCTCCAGCTCCCGTGCTCAAGCCTGAAAACTTGCTCTAAGTGACTGGCAATCTCGACCACCTAGTCAAACCTAGCATCCGTCTCGGCCTCTCGAGCCAAACTGTAACTTATGCCATAGTTGAGGCCATCAATAAACATCCTGATGCTCTATTTTAGTGGGAACCAACCATATATCATGACGGGCCAAATCTACTAACCTCATTTTATACTGGGTCATAGTCATTGCTCCCTAGTGTAGTTGCTCAAAATCACTATGCAGCTCCTCTCTGCGAGTCTGTGGGACAAATATCCCTAAGAAGAGAACTAAAAACTCATGCCACATAAATGGCGTTATGCCAACTGGCCTGCTCAACTCATTAGCCCGCCATAATATGTAGGTTGTCCCAATCAACTAAAAAGTAGTAAATGTAACTCCACTAGTGTCCAAAATACTTACTGTGCGAAGAATCCGCTGATACCGGTCTAGGAAATCCTAAGCATCCTCTGACTCCTCCCCGTTGAACTTTGGAAGCTTAAGCTTCCAAAATCTCTCAAACCTTTTCTGCTCCTCATCAATCATAGGTGTACCAACCTCGATCTGAGTAGTAGCAACTGGATGAACTGGTAATACTCCCGGTGTTTGATAACCTTGAGCTAACTACTTTGGAGTACAAGCAAAAGAAGTTTGGGAACCTCCTCCAGCCTGTGAGGTAGATGGTGAAACTGGGATCGAAGCCGCTTGAGCCAGGCTCGTGCACATAGTCAAAATCATAGCCAAGGCCTTCTGAAGTCTAGGAATAATAATAGGCACTTCTGGTACCTGAGCTGGTCCCACCGGCTCGACAGTATCTAGAACCTACTCCTAAGTTGGAGCAACCGGTGGCTCCATATGTGTTGTTGTGCCTATAGTGCAAGCCCCACCTCAGCCTCTACCACAGCCCTGGCCTCTCGCAGCCCTAACTGGTGGGACTGGTGCCCGTACGCCTGATCCGGTTGCACGTGTCCTCACCATGTGTGAGATAATAGAACAATCAAGGTTCAAACTTCAGAAATAACAAATTCGTATGACAAGAATGCAAGAAAGTGACGTTTCCTAATAGTTCAGTAGCCTCTCGAAGATAAGTACAGACATCTCCATACCTATCCGCAAGACTCTACTAAACATGCTCATGACTCGTGAGACAAAAGCAACCTAGTGCTGTAATACCAAATTGCCATGACCCAACTCCCACCGAAGCCGCGACGACGCCTAACACTACTTGCTATGCAAGCCAATAGTCACATTATAACAATGAATTTATATGAACATAGTTTAAGAAACTCAATAACGGAGATATAGTAAACTAATTAAAGAAAACGACAACAATACTGCTACAACCATCCCAAAGATCTGGTGTCAACGAGTACATGAGCACTATTGAGTATCAAAATACAAGGCCAAATTCTCAATATAACTGTCTGAATAGTAGAACAGTAATAATAGAAATAATGAAAGAGAACTTCAAGCTCGGTGAACGGCATAGCAACTACCTCATAGTCTCCCAAAATTTGGTAGCAACATCACATTAGAGATCATCTCGTCTGGAAGTACCTTGATATGCACATGAAGTGCAGAATGTAGTATGAGTACAACCGACCCCATATACTCAATAAGTAATAAACCTAACCTTGGGCTGAAATAGTAACGAGCTTAGAAGAAACAGTCAGAGACCAATATCAATAACCGGTAGTAGTTCAAGATGTGATGGGAAACAATATAAGTAAATAACTCAATGATATCATGTTCAGCTCGTACACATTTCAGGAATTTAGACATGCTTTCCAAGTATAACAGTTAAAGCCCAACACAGATAAAATATTTCAATTACCAGCTAGCATGAGGAAAGTACATTTCTGTGCCTACATGTCATATATACATGTCAAATCAAGAATATCCTTGTGAAACCATGAAGAATAACCACACAACAACACATAGAACATACAGGTGCCTGGTATAAATGCCCATCATCAAAGCACGTATATAAAATAATGTGCCTCCGCCCACTTCTGGTATGACAGACTCCGGGGGGGGAGGGGGGGAGGGGAGGGTATCTATCCCAAGCGCTAATTATAATCACATAGCCCAAATAATGAGGCATGGTGCACGTGTCGCCCCAAAACAATAACACATAGCCCAATATGAGTCCGGCGTACGCGTCACCTCAAAATGAATACCAAACCGGCTTTATGTCCCAAGTTCAGTCATTAACTGCTGAAGTCTCAGATAATGCGCGGATATAGCATCGGGACTGAGAGTATATGTGCAATTAAGGCAAATAGCCCAGAAACAGTAAGAATAGCCCTATCATGTCTCAAACAAATAGCATATAGCCAAGACATGCTTTCTAACATGAATCACAACTCAAATAATTCTACAAGTAGAGAAGACATAGATATAACGAGGCATGATAGAAAAACAAATCTCATAATAGTCTAAAAGCCACCTCTAATAATGAACATTTTGGTGCACGCACCCACGCCCGTCACCTAGCACGTGTGTCACACAATACAACTCAGATAACATATTTACGAGGCTTAATTTCTCGAAAATCCAAGTTTAGATATGTTACTTACCTCAAAAGGTGCAAATCAATACCCCAAACTGCCCTTCCCATGCGAATCGGCCTTCGAAATACTCAAATCTAGTCACAAACAACTTAATATCAACTAATAATGCCGTAGGAAACAATTTCAAACAATAAAGCTTCGATCTTTATCAAAATTAAAAAGTCAACCTTGGGCCCACACCCTATAACACGGTCAAACTCACAAATTCCAAACACCCACTAAAATACGAGTCAAACCATACCAATTTCATCCAATTCCAACAACAAATCGACCCTCAAATCATCAAATCTCACTCTCAAACAACATAGCCCTAAATCCCCAAATTTCACATTGAATTCATATAAACTATGTGTAATAATCATTGGGTAATCAATATCTAACGTCAAAAGTGATAAAACTTCACTTACCTCTTCAATTGTGATGTAAAGCTCTCTAGAAATCGCCAAGGACCGAGCTCCATAAATCAAAATATGCTAAAATGAAAAATAACCCTCAAAAAATAGAGCACTTAAAGTCTGCCGAGGTGTACCCTTCGCGATCGTAGAAATGCCTTTGCGATCGTGAAGAACAAATTCCCAAAGCTGCCAAAACCTTCGATGCAAATACAACATCCCGGTTACGAATGCGATGCCCAACACTTCCATGCCTACGCGAATGAGTCCCATCTTACGTGAATGCGAAGGCTTAAGTCCTAATGTCCCCCGGCTGGCCTCCCTTGTACGCGAACGCGTCGACCTTCATGCGATTGCGAAGGCTACTGCCTTCTAAAGCATCGCAAATGCGAGCTCCAACTAGTGAACGTGAAGAACAATTCACATGCCAACCCTGAAAGGGTACGCGAACGCGAACCCTGTGTCGCGATCACAATGAAGTACACACCAGACATCAGAACAGCAGTCCAAAACATAGTGAAATTGTCCGAAACCTATCCGAAACACACTGAGGCCCCCAGGACCCCGTCTAAAAATACCAACAAGTCCTAAAACACAACATGAACCTACTTGAAGCCTCAAATAACAACAAACAACACAAAAACCCAAATTACACCCAAATTCAAGCCTAATGAAACTAATGAACTTTCAACTTCCAAAACTCATGCCGAACAATATCAAATCAACTCTGAATGACCTCAAAATTTGCATCCAAGACCCAATTGACACAACGGACCTATTCTAAATCCCAGAACCAAAATCAAAATCTGATATCAATTAACTCTCGGTCAAACCTATAACCTTCCAAACCTTCAACTTTTTAACTTTCGCCAAAAAGCATCAAATCAACCTACAAGCCTCCAAATCAAAATCCGGACATACGCCTAAGTCCAAAATTACCATACAAAACTATTGGAATCATCAAAACACCATTCATTTGTCTACACAAAATACAAACTCCGGTCAACTCTTTCAACTTAAGCTTCCAACCTTGGGACTAAGTGTCCCAATTCACTCTAACACTTCTCCGAAACCAAACCAACCACCTGGACAATAACATAACTACAAGTGTACAGAGAATATGCAATAAATAGGGGATGGGCCTACAATACACAAATCGACCAGCCGGGTTATTATAAAAGGAGATGAAGAGAGAAGCCACGAGGGGAGGGCTAGCAGCAGCCATGAGATATCTAGGTTAACCAAATAGGCTTTAAAATATCTGATCTACTTTTGTAGTGTGTGTGCGTGTGTGTGTATGTATATTATAGAACGAGTGTATGTAAAAATATATGGACCTAATTTTAAGTAAAAAAAATAAAGGACAATATAAAAATAAAATTATGTGGTCACAATAAAATCCACCCATTGTAAAACCATGGTCTTAATGCCATGTTTATGAATACAATGGCTTTGAAATGGGACAAAATAATGGTCTTTACCCATTGGGTAAAAAGTTTACAAGTTGGATAAAAGAAAGTCATATCACATAAAGCCACATCAAGATGTCTTGTCATATCAAGTATGCTATCACTTCGGATGCTGACGGGGCATTGGGTTTGTCTGTATTTGATACGTATTTTGAGATAAATTCTAATAGCTTCCATGTAGTTACTGGATAGTGCTCTAAATTAGAAAATAATTGTTTAACTATAAAATCATATAGTATTTATTTGAAAATGATAGGTACTACAATAATATTGTAGTAATTATTGTTTTTATTATAATTTTAAAATACAATAAATTGATAGAAAATTCTAGTATTTGAAAACTAGGACAATTATCAATAAATTATTTTAATTTTTCGAAAAATGCACAAAAATGGTAGTTTTTTACTAATTGCAATAAAATGACAAAAACTCCTGTATTTTGTAAAAATTAGAATAATTATAATAAATTGTATTAAAGTTAAAAAAATGCAAAAATGCTATATTTTACTATTTAATGACTAGGAAACCTGCAGAAGTTAATTTTAGATACAGAAGGTCAAAATTGAGTGTCAACAGTCCCAATCTTTGACTCTCGAGCCATAGAAACCCTGATACCATAATTCAAACCCTCACTAAAGCGCCTCACCCTCTTAGATATGTTGGGGATCATAATAGCGGCATGATGAGATAAAATTTTGAATCTCGCCTCATACTCGGTCATAGTCAGGCAATCCTGTTGAAGAAGATCAAATTGGTCTCTCAACTCATCCCTCGTGGTGAGTGGGATGTACCTCTCAAGAACAACTGCGAGAAATGAGCCCAAGTAAGTGGAGGTAAATTTGCTTGTCTGCCTAGCTCATAAGTCGGCATCTCCTGGAAGCTCCTCTAAATTGAATGTAGTGACGTCCACTCTATTAGACTCTACCAAGCCCACATTGCGAAGCTCTAGTGACATCTGTCTAGAATGTACTAGGCGTCCTCTAAATCATCGCCCTCAAAGTGTGGAGGAAACAACCTCTGAAACCTGTTCAATCTATTCTGCTCATCAACAGACATGGCACCCAAAATCTAAGGTCTAGCTGCTACTATAGGCTGCTCTAGAGTATGAGTAATAGAGGTCTGAACTCCTCTTCTAGCCCAAGATATGGCAAGGGCTACTGGAACAACTCCAACCTGAGTCAAAGCATTGATAAAACTGACTATCTTAGACATGGCCTCTTGGAATACCGATGCAGCAACAAATCCATATGGATGTTGCGTAGGACCTGGGGCATCAATATGATGATCATCATCAAACTGGTCCTCTGCCTGATCAACAGGTGGATCCACTAATACTACCCTAGTATGCACCTGGGCTCTAGTGGGCGCTCAACCCCTAGCCGTAACTATGCGACCACTAGTGGGAGCCTTGGCCCTGCCCTAGGCCTTACCCCTCAAGGAAATAGCTGGAGGTACTACCTCTCCATCACCGGCTATTGGTGAAGCATGCGTTCTCACTATCTGTGAGAGAGTAAAAGAGAGAATTCAGATTTAGACAACAATCAATGCACGACAAGGAATCTAGAAAGGGGAAGCGTTCTTAAAGCTCTATAGCCTCTCGCATATAGATACTGAGGTCTCTGTATCAATCCACAGAACCTAAAGCTTTGGTACCAACTTGTCACAATTCAAAATCCTACCAAAGGATGTGATGGCACCTAACCCGCTTGCTAAGCAAGCGAATACTCAGCAACATCAAAGAATTTAATTATTAAGCCATTTACTAGTTCATGATAATAAGAAAAGCAAAATTATTCATAACTCCCCCAAAAAGTCAAAAATTGACCCCGGGCCCGTTTGGTCAAAACTTGAGGTTAGGACCAAAATCTATTTAACCATTCACCCCGAGCCCGGATATATAATTGGTTTTGGAATCCGACCTCAATTTGAGGTCTAAATCCCCTTTTTTCCAAATCCCTAGTTTCTACCCAAAACCCCCAATTTCTACCATGAAAACTCTAGATTTGTGGTTGACAATTCATGAAATGTAATGGGTAATTGGAAAAATGTAGTTTAGAACCACTCACCAACACTTTGGGGAAGAATATGTCTCTTGAAAATCGCCTCTAGGCCGTCTAGCTTTTAAAAATTTGAAGGAATGGCTTAAGTCCCGTTTTGGGACTGTTTTATGAACCGGGCGACAGTGTTCATCGCATTCGCGAGGACAGTGTCGCGTTCGCGAATTTCAAAGCTTGCCAAGCTTACGCAATCGTGAAATGCCTATCGCGTTCGCGAAGGTTACACCCCTCTGGCCTTCGCGTTCGTGAGTCCTTGCTTGCGTTCGTGATGAAGAGTGACAGACCCCCTACCCCAGGTCCCTATCACTACGCGTTCGCATTGAGCTGGTCGCATTCGCGAAGAGTAACGCCCCCATCGCTCCGTGTTCACGACCCATCCTTCGCGTTCGCGAAGAAGAAAAACCCAACCATCCCAGTTTCTACTCCGCGTTTGTGAGATTGCCTTCGTAAACGCGAAGAAGGAAACTAGAAGGCACCTGACAGGGCCCCACCATACCCAAAATGACTAGAATGTGTGCCTCAGTATCTAACAATGTCGGAACAGAAACTCTGAAGTAGTGGAGCACAACGACCAACCAACTGGTAAAGCACCCTTCTGAGGTGGGACGTCACCGGGCCTGTCTGTACATGTGGGTAAGAACACAACGCCCAAAATAAAGGGCCATCAGTAGGGATAATGTACTGAATATGTAAGACTAAGAAAAACAAGTAAATCAGAATCATAGCATAAGGGATGTGAGTACGTGAATCCAACCTGAATACCGAGGATAAGCCACTGAGGGCATGAACCAAACTATGGAAACTATAAATCATGAATCATAACTATATTCAGACTTTCGTAAACCCAAGCCACTCATGAGGACCATGAAATATATACCCTTGCGTGGTCGGATACGATGATGTGTGAAGTGAGGTTACCAAGCCCTCCTGTGGACGGGAATGACCGAGTCCTCTATAAGGCCGGGTATGGAGTGATTAAATGTTCTCCAAAGATTGGTTGAATATATATATATATATATATATATATATATATATATATATATTCAACCAATCTTTGGAGAACATTTAATCACTCCATACCCGGCCTTATAGAGGACTCGGTCATTCCCGTCCACAGGAGGGCTTGGTAACCTCACTTCACACATCATCGTATCCGACCACGCAAGGGCTCGGTCATACCCGACCATAGGAGGGCTCGGTAATGTCTCATATCTTGCTTCATTGTACCCAACAGATTAGTGGTTGCACAATAGATGTTGTTGCATCCTATTTTGTACGAGTCAAAACAAGATTCAACTAGTGGTTTCCCTGTTAAAGATAAAAAAAAGAGTCGTCACCTAATATTTAAAGGTACACTAGGATACATGTCTAATTACTATGATAATTTCTCTATTAGTCTACTAGCCGGTGAGATTTTGGGTAAGGGTTCTTGTTCTTAAGATATACATGAGGTAGCTCCATAGGACTTAGAAGGGTTAAGAAATTAGATGTCCATATTCTGCTTAATTAGTGTTAAAAAAGTATAGTTTATTGTATGTCTAGTTTAATGCTTATCACTTGAAAATAATATATGTAATTTTGAAAAGAAGACAATTTTATTTGTAAAAGCCTTTAAAAATGTTTATATCTATATGATTGAAAGAGTTTTTAGAAGTATATGTATAATGTTTGTATTTGCAAAACCTTAAGAGATATGGCTAAGTTTAAAACAAATTATTTTTTGAATGGTGTGGCTATTTATATAACTCTAGTAAAGTAAAGGTGTGTAAAGAAGTAGGCCTTAGGTATACCTTGAGGATTGATTCTCAAATCTCACATTTAATTTGAAGAAATCGTTTGAAACTTTTGGCTTTGCAGCAACGTTTGTTAGATGTTTTTGTAGAAAAGCTCAACCTTTGGAAAGCCATTTTTGAATCAGTTTTCTAGTTTTTGATAAGAGAAGGTTGTCGACCATTGCGGAGGCTTTCTTAGTTTCAAAAAGACTTCATGAAAATCATTAGTAAAGGTTTAGAACTGAACAACATGAATGATTAGAAAATTAGAATGATTGTTACCACGTCACAATGTTTCTTTTATCCTATATCTTTAGAGCTTGCCTAGATTGTTAACATAATTCAAAGATATATAGCAAAGTATTCAATAAAATATCATAAGTGTTATATACATTTGAGAATAATCAATAGACTTAAAACGATAAGGGAAAGAGGTGGACTTTGGGTTTGGGCCTGAAGGTCGGTAAGCCCAGCAGATAGTGAAGACGGACAACAGCAGCTTCAGACTCCAAAAGGTTTAACCAAAGAACTTGGGCCTGAGTTCTTTGAAGAACTCGGCAGGCCGAATTTAAATACATATAGAAAAGAAAAAGAAGTCATTAGATATGTGGCCCAATATACATAGTTATATGTAAGTAACATTAATATAGATCCATGATAAACTATAAAATAGACGATAATCAAGAATGCAAAATTAGTATAAAGTCACATATAGTAAAGCAATTTACAGTGAAAAACTTTGTTTCCATTGAACACTAAAACTAAAGAGATTAAAAAATATCAATAGATTAAAGGCTTAGGGTATAACTCCATTCATGGCCAAGGTACTCTTTGGATCTCAGGCATTTCAAAGTTCACAAGGGTCTCAAGGATCTCGAGCAGTGCTTGTGTCAGGGAGAGTAACTCAATCAAGAACTAAATTCTACTCCCAAATACCCCTAACTACTCACACTTACTCTTCTATACAGATTTAGGCGCTAAAGAGGTGTTCATTGTAAACTCCAATACCATAGTGGTGATTTATACACAATGAAGGATATATTTCAATAACATATCCAGAATGCCAAAGCATCATCTCATGATTTGCACACAAAAATATAGTGCAATCATTTACTCTTATCAAGCTTAAGGGCACTCAGACAGTATCAATAATAGGTTCTAGCAAAGAGTGAGAAAACAGCAGCACATGAATACAAGGGCACACAATAAGTAAATTATGTAGTTCAAAGGAACATGGGAGGTATCAAGCATATCAACCTCAATAGCCCTATTAGCAGGTTAAGACTTATGAAGGTCATTAGTTGTAATCATGTACTTAATCATACATACTTATTGGGAGTCTTCATACAGACCAATATTCCATTCTTTACTAAGTGAGAAAGTTAACAATCCACTTTAACATTTTTAAGAAAACAGGGGCAGGCAAATACATTGGCAAGTGATCTCCAAAGAGATCTTCATTCACATCTATGTTGGTTAAGAGTTAAATATATAGTCCTACATTTAAATAGGATAGATAAACATTTAAAGGGCTTCTTCTAAGTTTATAGGTAAACTTCAGTGAACTTAGTAGATTTTAATGACCTGGAAACACAATCATAAACATGATATACAAACAGTAGTTTCCTTTAAGGCAGGGATGAGTACAAAACTCCTAATAGGTGACATCCAAATGTGTACATGTTGTATTCTAACTAATACTACCACATTACAACAGGACTGAGTACAAAACATGGAATTAGACTAATATGGGCATCATAGTTGGTCCTGAATAGTGAAAAATCACACCAGACAAGCATATATAAATTATAAGTTAGGTAGATTAGTTGTCATAATGAGGTTTTGCAACACATGGTTCTATCAGATGGTATTAAACTATAGCAGGTAAAATTTCAGTTAGGTTTATAGGCATGTCTTAAACCAAGTAGATAGCAGAAGACAAAACTGAAGTGCATAAGTTCCTTAGAGCTTAATCCAGTTACTTTTAGGCATTCTCTAATATAGTGAAGTTCACAGATGTGATAAACAGTTACGGGAGTTGATAAAAGGTCTTACACTGATTTTTAGAATTACAGAATCATAGAAGAATACATTTGAAGATAGAGATTGTTCAAACATTGTAAGCTACCATGTTTAGGTCATGTGATAGCCTTATACTCAGCAGCACACATTCATGTCTAATTAGGCCAAACATTAAGTGAATCATGCCAATAACACTAAGTCATAACACACATGAGGGTTACAACAGAACATCAGGAGATTAAGCCAACTATTAAGGTTGTTTGAAAGTTTCTTTGGTTATTCTCAAAAGTTTAACAGTATATATTATCAAAAATGTTCATCAGGATTAACTAATCAATATGATGTTCTAATTTCAACACATTAAAGAACATATGATCCCAAAATCCATTGATAAATTATATATTAATAACAAACACATAAAAATAGTCAACCATAACACATTATCGTCAGTGTCATTTAACAAAAGATAACAAAACAATCATGATTGCAAATTCAAACGATTAAAAGAGGAGGACAGTTAAGGTTCACTTAACTCCTTTAAGAAAGCAAACCAAACGAGACTCTTATTTAGCCATTAAGAATCCAAGACACAAGACTCGGACCAGTGTAGTGCTTAAAATCAAAAAGAATCGGAGAACTAGTTAGAAAGAAACCTGGTTTTACTTTCAAGACTTGAAATTGATTCTTTTTTAGTAATTTCGTATGTGTGTTCTCTTATGTTAGGTGAAAGCATTAAAAGCCCTAATTTATAGTGGCCATTGAAGTCTTAGGGTTCAACAGATTCAAATTGATAGTGGAGAGTGACTAAGGGTGGTGATGCAAGCAAAATCATGTGAAAATCTAAGGAGACAGAGAGAAAAATGATAAAGAAGTTTACGTGAGTGAAGAATGGATGTTGAAGGAAAAGAACCATCGGATAAGACTTCAATGGCCAGATGTCACTACGTTTGACCTCTGGACAAAGAATAATAGTGGTAATGATGAAGAAACGCCATGCATGCCATGTATTTAACAGTACATGAGAAAAATCTGATATTTGATATTGCATAGTTGAATCTAGGGTTCAGATTTGGGTATTTGAATTTTGAGTGATGAGATAGGAAATAGCCAGTTGGATTCGCGGATTTCAGAAGGCAAAAGGATGGTTTCAGGCTCGATTTGTGACCTTGCACAAATTTGTGCAAGGTCTGTAACTGCTTTGATTTGGTGATTTGAGAGAACAGAGAGAGGACATGGAAATGGGGGCGGCAGTCAAAGGGGGAAATAATTTAGGGTTAAGAGTAATTGGGCTTGGTCTTTAGGGTTAAGAACGAGGGAATAGATCTGGGCCGTTGGATCGTTAGATCAACGGCCCTGATAAATCAGGGATTAAAAGTTTTAAAAATATTTTTATGATAAAATACAGGAACCGTTGGATATGTGTGATCCAATGGTGCTGGTAATATCTAGTGAGAGGTTAAAGTTAAAAGAGAAAATAGGGATAAACACGAACAGTTGGTGGCTTGGATCGACGACTCAGATTGCTTGTGTTTGTTGTGTGAGTAATAGAGACGGGTGACGTGGCACACCGCTATTAGCTCACAAGGTACTAGTATGGATTTCCAACTTGGATTGGGGGGGTTGTTTGTAATGGGTCAGGTCCGGATTGAGCTTGGCATTTTGGCTAAAATTAATTTAAATAATAGCCACTTGGTATTTAATTAGGACATTGTAATTATAGCCTCTTAGTCGTTAACCCTTTTGAAATTAATTTAAATGAACTTAATTACATTCAATAAAATTTAGTAGAAATTATAACTAACAAATACATTACTAATTATCGTAATTAATTAATTATTTATAAAAATACTTTATTTTCCAAATTATGACATTGATTTTGAATTATTGAAATAGTAAGCTAATTAACTAATATTAAGGAATAATTTATTAGATTAATTATAAAACCTACGTAATGTATATAAAGGTTACATTAATAATCTCAAAATAGTAAATATGATATATTTCGTAATTATATAATAATAAATTATTAATTTCTACACTATTAGTTACTAAGTTATTTTTTGTAAAAATAGGTATTATTGATTTAAAATATTTTCAACACATTTAATGAAAATTATTAAGTATAAATAAGTTAATTTTTAAAGGAAGGGTCAAAATTAGTCGTCAATAGCTGCCCCTCTTTGACAGGAGACGATGACATAGAAAGTTATCAGGGGATAAGCATTGGCCGATCATCTCACAGAGAACCGCGTAGACAAGGATTATGAGCCACTTACCACACATACTTCCCAGATGAACAAGTGTTGTTCGTAGAGGAAGACATTGCTGAGTCATACCCGGGGTGGAGAATGTTTTTTGACGGAGCAACAAATTTCATAGGTGTAGGGATTGGGGAATCCCTAATTTATGAGTCAAGATAGCATTACCTGGCTTCGGCCAAGATAAGGTTCCCTTGCACAAATAATATGGAAAAATAAGAATCATGTATCCTTACGATTAGGATGGCAGTCGACATGAACATCAAGGAACTTTTGGTAAGCTATTATCAATTAAGGCATGAAACAAGATATACTATGAAGCAACAAAAATAGGGAAGCAAGTAATGTAATGGCGCATATACACTCGTCACCTCACATATATATCGTTCCACACATAATTTACACAACATGCAGTTCAAGGGTCCCTAATTCCCTCAAATCAAGGTTAGACCCAACACTTACCTCACTCCGCAACTCAAGAAATCAATCAACCAAAGCCTTGCCTTTTGAACAAGCCTACAAACTAATCAAATCTAGCAAATTATTAACCAATTGATTCAAAATAAGCTTTAGAAACTACCCACAAATGAAAGAGGTTCAATTTAGATCATTTTTGAAAAAATATCAATAAAAGTCAATCATGGGCCGCTTTGTCAAAACCGAGATTCTGACCCCTTGGGCTCCGAACCAAACATGCACACAAGTGTAATAACATCATACGAACTTGTTCGCGCAATCAAATAACCAAAATAACATCTAAATCTACGAATTAATCCTTAAAACAAATAAACTTTCAAAGTGAAACTCAAGAACACTAGAATCACATTTAAGTGTCTGAATCATGTCAAATAAATTACGAATTGGACGGACAAGTTTCAAATAGCAATATGGAACTATTCCAAGTTTTAACATCAAAATCCGAACCTGTTATCTAAGAAGTAACCTTTCGGTCAAACCTTGAAATTCTTCAACTTTCAAAAATGGTAGTTTTCGGCAAAATGAGTCAAAACAAGTTAGGAACTTCCGAATTTAATTTCGAGTGTACGTCCAAGTCCCAACTCACGATACGGACCCACTGGAACCGTCAAAATACTGATTTGGGTCCTTTTACACAAAATGTTGACCGTAGTCAACTCAAATCATTTTTTAAGGTTAAAATTCACATTTTCTTAAATATTTCACATAAATATTTATAAAATAAGACACTGACTATGCACGCAAATTGAGACACACTAAACGGATCTAATCAAGGTCTTAGAATATAAAAATAAAGGCTAAAACTCAAAATGATTTGTCGCGTCATCACAGAGGATTCGTTTGCGATCGTGGCTCTTTGTAGTATTATTCTTCGCGATCACCGACTTGTTTTCGTGAATGCGATTCACATACCTGGGTAGAAATCAGGTAGTTTTGGCATTTTACGGTTTTGACTCCCAAACCATTTAATACATGAATCAACTCATTTGGAAAATATCTTTGGCTTATTTTTGGGGTCTGTTGACTAGAGAACACAAGTCTTGGAGCTAGGGTTCTGGCACACACACTTGGGACTTGAAGATTTGAAGCTTTTGGTTGAGAATTTCTTACCCATTTTTACTCTTTTCTTTATTTTCTTACTTTGTATTGAATATCTAAGTGTGTAGTATTTATTCCAATACTTCAATTAGGATTATAGGAATAGTCATATTTAAAGTTTGGATTAAATATCTTGTTGTGCTTATGTATTGAATGAGTTTCATGAAATATTGAAGTGAGTTATTGTTTATTTAATTACTCTTGTTCTTTAATATTTTCAAAGGGATTAGCTAAGCCTAGGACCTACCCATAAACTTCGGATTAATCTTGGAAAAGGTAATTTGCAGTCGGGAAAGATTAACTAACAAGAACTTGAGGCGTTAACCCTCATTTTATCGATTCTACCTAGGGATAGGATTGAACTACTTGTAGCTAAATCGGGTGCAATTAATCCTCTTAATTGTTTTAGAGATAATTCAATTAGGGAGTCTTGTTAGTCTTCGGAAGAAACTAATAAAGAATTAATATCCAAGGCTAATTAACATAAACTCGCTCATATTTATAAAATCGTGTAATACATTGGATCGTTACTTGAGTGTAATTCCCCGTGTATCCATGCTTGTAGCCATTGATCATTTTACTCCTTTTCTAGGTTAGTTTACATTTTTGCATTTATACATAAATATTTTCTCAAAACCCTTTTAAGTGTTTGGCTTGGCATAATAAACGATAATTCTCTTATATTGCCTAATCGCCTACATATTGTTCTATTTGGAATTCGATCTCGACTCATAGTTGGGTATATTATATTACATGCGACTATATCCATTTACTTTTTAGTAGTGGATTCGGACGTCATCAATGTACTCAATCACCTGGTTGTCATCTCATCTTCTGGCAGTGGAAACCTATGGTCGACCGACCCTAGCACCACCTGTTGATGCATGGCGCTGGTAGCGAGATAGTGAGGCAAAATCTCGTAATATATTTGTAGAGCTACTATTGCATTCTCCAGTCCAGTCAACCCTTCTCTGTTAGGTCTGGCCAACTCATGCTCTTCATTGATCCACACGAAGTACTCAGGTGTGCACCAGGAGTTCTGACCCATTGGCATCATGATCAAGTCATTCCATTCATCCCTAAGCTTCCTCACCCTCAAGATTAGAATTTGTCTGTTGTAATCATCTTCGTACAAGGTTGTCCTCGACCAGAGGGGTGCATCTTGAATCAGACCAAATTGCCTTATGACCCTCAGAGGTGCATATGGCTGAATTCCTTCAAGTCCCACTAACTTGATGAAATACGTTCCCGAGCTCCTCAAGATTGCCCTGCCACTTAACCATGAAAGCTTCCAATTCACCCATTCTCCACTCAGATGGGTCAACATGTCTCGACACTCCTCTTGACCGTGCGGTATAACCCAGTGTCTCATCCTCACATTGTGGCTTCTGATCATATTACTGATGCCCACAAAATAATCAATAGTTGGCTTCCTCTGAAAGAAATTTACTGTGACACATATCTGGAGTAGTAGGTTGCAGCCTTTAAAAAGTCATATCCTTTCAAACATACTTACAGCGCCCAAAATGTCTCTGCCAATATCATGGGAACAAAGGGTAACTTGCAGATTTCCTCGAAAAGTTGCCAAGACCAGGGCAGCAGGTTAATGTTGATTCATCCCTTTCTTTGTGGGAAAACTAGTAATCCCAACAATGCCAAATAAAAGGTTATGGGTCGGAGACTCTCCCATGTTTCTTGATCGTATTGAAACACTCGTAACTTTCCCGGTGTCTGAATCTATTGAACAGCCGGTCTAAACTCACCCATCCATCTTCAATATTTCTTGGTTTTCTGTTGTTTGACAGACCCAATGCATGAAGGAACCTATGGTCGGGCATGACAACTGGCAATATTGGTTTTCGCCAGACAAACGGTAATTCCATGAAGCTAGTAATTTCCTCCAGTGTTGGCGTTAACTCAAAGTCCACAAACTTGAAAACCACCTTAGCTGGGTCCTAAAACGCTATGAGCAGTCTAGTAAGGACTTTGTCGGCTTGGATGTTCAACAAGGCCGTTAATGCTCCCAAGTGTGTTCTGATCTCATCTCCATGCTCTCGGTGAATGTTTCTCCACCGCTGCTTCAGCTTGTGTGGTGCACCCATGACCATATAAATCTCGGGGACATTCCGGATAATTTCCATCTAAAGAAGTGAAGTGTTTGCTATGGATCTTTAGCGTCTTATCTGTATTGATTCATCGTTCCACAAAAGGCATGTAGTTGGGTGTATAACTCGTTGACATTAAGGTGGCTTTCCTAATCGTGAGTCAATAACAAGGACCGATCCACCTAAGGTTTATGCAGTATGACCTATGTTTTCTAGAGTGGAGTGTTTCCTAATTTTAGAGTTGGACTGAACACTGCGAGTCATTATGTCAGTTGACCTTACAAAGCCATTCTATGAAACTAGAGAATTTTGAAAAAAGGTTCAGAGGGGTGTAAAAGACAACCCTCGCGTGTCATTTGTATGTGATAGTGTACGGCCAAGACTCAAAATGAAAAATGTGATGGCAGTGTATAAAGCAGTAACAGATAGTTGGTGATAGCAGTAGCAATATTAAAAGCAGGAAAATAAGTACATGTTTGACAGGTTATAGAAATATAAACAAGTAAGACAAGAAAGCACATATTTGCAAAGTTAAGCAGAGGTAAAGCAACATATAAACAAACATCCCCAAATTTCAGATCTAGCCTAAGTCTGCTAAGGTTAGAACCTAAGTGTAAAATTCCCAGCAGAGTCGCCATGTTGTTGCACCCTATTTTGTATAGGTCAAAATAAGAATCAACTAGTGGTTCTTCTAATGTTGATAAAAGAGAGTCACCACCTAATAATTAAGGTATATTAGGGTACATATGTGTTCAATAGATTATTATCCTAATGGTTCACTAACAGGTGAGATTTGGGTAAGGGTTCTAGTTATTCTAAGGGGAAGGTGTTAGGCATCCCTAAAAATCTACTTGAGGTAGCTCCTTTAAACTTAGGCTAGGTTCGGAGAAGTAAATGTCTATATTCTGCTTAATTAAGTGCTTAAAGTCTATGACATATTCTAAGTCTTGTTTAAAGTCTGCTATTTTGAAAGAGTTATATATGTATTTTGAAAAAGGGAATTATAGGTTTTATAAGGTTATAACTTATGAAGGATCTTTTGAAATGGTCACATGAAAGTTGAGAAAAACTTATGAAGTACTTCTATGTTTTTGAAAGAAGGTTTAAATGTTTTATCTCTTAAAAGGGTGGTTGTTAATGTAACTTTGTGAGATAAAAGATCACTATAAAATATGTCATGGACACCTTTTGGAAAATTTGTTTTAATCGAAGTTATTCTTTTGAATCTCATTGAAGTTTATTAGTTCGTAATTACCAGTAGTGTTAGTTTTATTTCTTGAAAAACAACCTTGTAAACATCCTTTTGATTCTGATTTTTCAAAAGAAAGGTCGTTTCGCTTTTCAAATCTATTCAAACTCAAGATATTTAAAAGAAAAACCGGTTCGCAATAATAAAACAAAGTCTTTTATTTTATTAAGAAAGTAAGTGATCAAAGCATCAAAGTGTTATAGTGGATATGATTTTTAACTTGGATTCTCTTTTGTTTACTTATGGGCCTTGGTTTGCCTATGTTCCTAACACAATCAAAAGTATCCAAATAAAATGTAATAACAGCGTTAGCTTCAAACAAGACATATTCATAGAATAAAGACATAGTAGTAGCTATTATATAAAATGAGAGAAAGGGAAAAGGTTGGACTCTTGATGTTGGGCCAGTGGACTAGGACCAGCAGATCTACAAGCAGCGGTAAACTTCATTCAACAAAGGTGTCCTAGACTGGAGTTTGGGCCTGAAAACAATTGGAAGCTTAAGTTGACTAGATGTTGACTTATGTGTAAATGACTCCGGAATGGAGTTTTGATGGTTCTCATAGCTTTGTATGGTGATTTTAGACTTAGGAGTGTGTCTGGATATTGATTTGGAGGCTCGTAGGTCGTTTTGGCTTCAATTGGCGAAAGTTGGAAAGTTGACGGATTGGAAGGCTGAGAAGTTTGACCGAGAGTTGACTTTGTGGATACCGAGCTCGGATTTTGGTTTCAGAAGTTGGAGAAGGTTCGTTGTGTCATTTATGACTTCTGTGTAAAATTTGAGGTAAATCAGAATTGGTTTCATAGGTTTCAGCATTGGTTTTAGAAGTTGAAAGTTTAATAGTTCATTAGGCTTGAATTGGGGTGTGATTCGTGCTTTCAATGTTGTTTGATATGATTTGAGGCTTCGACTAAGTTCGTATGATGTTTTAGGAAGTTTTGGTATGTTTGGATAGGGTCCCGGGGGCCCCGGGTGAGATTTGATTTGATTTCGGATTGATTTTTGGACTTGTGGAAAATCTGCTATGTTCATTTCTGGTGCAACCGCACCTACGAGGTTTTGGCCATAGGTGTGGAGCTGTAGAAGCGGCCATGGGGTTGCATAAGTAGTCCTGAGTGGAGTTTGGAAGTGGTCGTAAGTGTGAGGCTTTTTCTGCATCTGCGAGCCCGTAGATGCGATGAAGTTGCCGCAAACGCGGATTTTGTCAGGAGTAAAGGAATCGCTGCATATATTTCCTCCAATAGTATGGTTGCTTCGGTAGAGTCTACACATCTCAACAAACCTAAGTCTAGGGTCCTCCTGTACAGGACTTCCCCGTTGACGAAAACGTGATTTGCCAGTCTCCTGAGGGCTCGCTTTTGACCATTATCAGCATTCTCCAGGTATTCCCTGGTCGCAAGGAATTTCTTGATGTCGTGGTACCATGGTTTACCATAGGGTTCTTCTTCTACTGGAAGCAATAGGCATGTTGATCCCTGATCTCTACCTCGATAGGGTCGATGTAGTTCTTGTCTGGATGCTAAATCATAGATGATAGGGTTGCAAGGGCGTCGGCGAACTCGTTCTAAATCCTGGGGACATACTTGAACTCAATCTTTGTGAACTTCTTGCACAACTCCTTCACGCAGTGCAGGTACGGTAGTGTCTTGACATTCTTGGTGGAGCATTCTCCTTGGACTTGGTGTATCAGCAAATCGAAATCTCCAATGACCAAAAGTTCTTTGATGTTCATGTCGACTACCATTCTGATTCCAAGGATGCACGCTTCGTATTTAGCCATATTATTGGTACAAGGGAATCTTATCTTTGACGATGTTGGATAGTGTTGTCCAGATTCTAAAATCAGGACTGTCCTAATTCCGACTCCTTGAAAATTTGTTGCTCTATCGAAAAATATTCTCCACCCAGGGTATGATTCTGTAATATCTTCTCCGGCAAATAGTACTTGTCATCGGGGAAATACGTGGTAAGTCGTTCGTAATCTCCATCCACTGGATTCTCGGCGAGGTGATCCTCTAAAGTTTGTCCTTTGATAATCGTCTAAGTTATGTACACAATGTCAAATTCGCTGAGGAGAATTTGCCATTTAGCTAGTTTTCTGGTGGGCATTGGCTTCTAAAAATGTACTTGAGCGGGTCGAGCCGAGATATCATATGCGTGGTGTACGCTGACATGTAATGCCTTAGCTTCTGAGCAATCCAAATCAGAGCACAACAAGTGTGTTCTATCAAGGTATACTTGGCCTCGCATGGCATGAACTTCTTGCTTAAGTAGTAGATGGCCTGATCCTTTCTCCCAGTTCCGTCATGCTTCCCCAACACACAGTCGAAGGCCTTGTCCAAGACTGACAAATGGAGTGACAATGGTTTCCCTGGTTCGGGGAAACCAGCACTGGCGGGTTTGATAGATACTCTTTGATTCTATCGAAGGCTTTCTGGCATTCCTCCGTCCATTTTGTGTCGGCATCTTTCTTCAATAGCTTGAAAATGGGCTCATAGATTATCGTGGACTGGGATATGAAATGACTGAAGTAGTTCAATCTGCCCAAGAAACTCATGACACCTTTCTTGCTTTTTGGTGGCGGTAATTCCTGGATGGCCTTGATTTTAGATGGGTCCAGTTCTATCCACTTCCTGCTTACGATGAAGCCCAATAGTTTTCCAGCGGGGACTCCGAACACGCACTTTGCTGGGTTCAACTTCAAACTGTACCTTCGCAGGCGTTCAAAAAAATTCCTCAAGTCGTCCAACTGCTTCGAGCTCCTTCGAGACTTTATGATGACGTCATCCACATATACTTCAATCTCCTTATGATTCATGTCGTGAAAAAGGGTCGTCATGGCCCTCATGTAGGTGGCACTGGCGTCCTTGAGACCGAACGGCATAACTCTATAACAGTAGACTCCCCAAGGTGTGGTGAAAGTTGTCTTCTCTGCATCTTCCTCGTGCATTAAGATTTGATGGTATCCGCGAAACAATCCATAAATGTCTGCAATTCATGCTTCGCACAGTTGTCGATGAGGATGTGGATGTTTGGTAGAGGGAAATCATCCTTTGGACTAGCTTTGTTGAGATCTTGGTACTCCACACATATTCTGATCTTTCCGTCCTTCTTGGTCACTGGGACGATATTTTCCAACCAGCTTGGATAGTTGGTGACCCTTACTACATTTGCTTCTATCTGTTTGGTCACTTTTTCCTTTATCTTAAAACATAAATCAGGTTTGAACTTTCTGGGTTTCTGTTTGACCGGCGGTCTGGTAGGATCGGTGGGCAGTCGATGTGATACAAATTCGGGGCTTAATCCTGGCATGTCATCGTAGGACCATGCGAACACATCGACATACTGTAGGAGGAGCTCAATCATTTTTTCATTCTGCTCGGCTTCTAGGTTGTTGATTCTGGTTTCTTTTACATCTTCTTCACTTCCAAGATTGACCACTTCAGTTTCTTCTCGGTTGGGCTTTATCTGACTTTCCTACTTCTCGATCTCCTGTGGGAGATTGTTGGGCATCATGCTCTCATCATACTCCTCGTAATTCGGGTCATTGCGCTCAACGGTTTCGTTACATGTCATAATTGTGAAACGCGGTTTTTTATCGGTTTGTTTACTAAAAAGGAAAGTTAAGTATAAATAAAGTGGTAAAATAAAGTTGCAATATTTTGAGAAAATAATTCTTTTTATTTCATCAAAAGGGGAACGTCTTAAGCGTTCAAAAGAGGCAAATGACAAAAAGGTGTAGACACGGTACAGGCCTCAATTGACCGTGCTCCTTTAAAAGAAAACGTTTACAGTTCCATACTACAAAGACCCCTGGTGAACCAAAGATGGACTGGCGGTCCAATTCTGCAGCTCTTCCCCTAGTTCGGCATCCCTGATAGTCGGTGTCTTGATTTCAGTTCCTTCACAGCATTCTTTAATCATATTCACGAACAGCTTTCCCATTTCGTCGATGATATCATCTTTGGGTACTGAACTCTGTCCAGAACTTGCAACATGCTCTGGCACAAAAACCTTTTTCCCGTAGCTAACGGTGCGAGCTTTCCCTTCCGGAGGCTGATATCCTATGGTAGCCCTTCCTTTCTACCCATTATATTCAATTGGTTCCATGATTCCATCTGACTTGGATCCCAACATTGTTCCTAGCATGTATCCATATTTCATCATCTCCCTCATAGCCATCTTGGATCTATACGGCGACTGCATTCCCAAATTTTGTTCAGTCTTCTCCATCTCAGTAGTCTTCATGATTTCCACAGCATGGAAGGCAACTCCATCCAGCCCTTCAATGAATGGAACAACATACTCCAAATAGGCTGAGTGACCCCACTCATCATGAACCACGATCTCCTGGCATCCCTACTCAAATTTTATGCATTGGTGCAAAGTGGATGGCACGGCCCCTGCCAAATGTATCCAGGGCCTGCCCAACAGCAAGTTGTAGGAAGAGGAGATTCCCATCACTTGAAACAACACCAGAAAATCAACCAGCCCAATTTTCAAAGCTAGATAAATTTCTACAATAACATCCTTTTGTGAACCATCAAAAGCTCTCACCCTTTCGTGGCTTTCCTTGACTTCCCTTAAATGAATTTCTAACTCCTATAAGGTGGAGAGCGGACAAATGTTGACTCCTGACCCTCCATCGACCAGCACCCGGAAAACTACTTTGTCCCCATATTTGACAGTGATGTGAAGAGACTTGTTGTTACTTGTGCCTTCGATAGGAAGTTTATCTCTTCGGAAGGTGATCATGTTTGCTTCGACCATTTTCCCAATTATCGCGGCTAACACCTCGTTATTAGTGTTACTTGGTACACTTACCCCACTTAGTACTTTCAACAAGGCGTCCTTATGACTGTCGGAGCTCATTAATAGATCCATGATAGATATTTGTACTGGAGTTTTCTTCAGCTGCTCTTCCACATAATACTCTTTGCTTAACACTCTTTTTGAAAACTCAGCGGCTTTTGGGTCTGTTATGTTTTTCCTTGGAATTTGTTCTCTCCCCGGATTTCCTCGATTGACATCTTCAGGGGCATAGCATCTCCCAGATCTAGTCATACCTTAGGCCGCAGCAGAGTCTATCATTTTGGCCTTTCCTTTTTGTTGGTATGTCCATGGGACAGTTTTGTACTCCCGACCTTCTTCGTCTCTGATAGCATCGGCAGGTTGCTGCGGATAAGTCTGAACCGTCACTGTAGGCCTTAGTTGTACTGGAATGATCGGTTCCTTTTAAGGAGGGATCCTTGCGGCTTCTGCATTTCCTATAGTGAAAATTGTTCCCTTCGGGTCATACTCTTCGTCTAACGTGATCATATTAGCTCCTTGGTTTCGATGATTTGGCAGTGGGTTGCGATTCACATTGGGTGGTGCTGGAGTGCACTGAATGGCTCCGCTGTTGATCAGGGTTTCAATTTCATTTTGCAACTTGAAACAATCTTCGGTATCATGTCCGGGCACATTGCAATGGTACACACATCTTTTAGTGGCATCAAAATACTTTGAGGGATGTTCAGGAACCATTCCCTTGATTGGGTGAATCAATCATGCTCTTCTTAATCTTTAAACAATTGGGACAAAGGCTCAGCAATCGGGGTATAAGTTCTAGGACCCCTCTCTTCAAAGTTGGGACGAGGGCATGGTGCATAAGCAGGTCGGTTCTGATGTGTAGTGGTTTGGACAGGAGCATATGGTCATTGTGGGTTTTGGTTGTTGTTTCCTCAAGGAGGGTTGTATTGTGGTTGAGGGTGGTAATATGGATGGGTATTATAGACTAGAGCGTAAGTGGGTGGTGTTGAGTGGTTGTTTGGGGAATAAGAGGTTCTTCCGTGATGTGGGTTGGGTTGGTAGTAAGGGACGACTGCTGAGACCTCCTCTTTCTTCTTCTTTTCGCTACTGATTGATCCTGACTGGATGGCCTTGCTAGCCACTTACAGTGCTGCCATGGATTGTACTTTACCAGATTTTATGCGCTCTTCCAAGAAATCTCCCATCTTGACCAGCTCGGGGAACTTCTGTCCCATCATTCCCATCATCTTTTCAAAGTATATTCCCTCCTAGGCTCTTATGAAATATTTGGTTAGCTCACAGTCATCCAGCGGAGGTTGCACCCTAGCAGCCTCCGACCTCCAACGTCGTGCATATTCTTGGAATGACTCAGATAGTTTTTTATGTAGGTTCACCAGTGCGAACCGATCAGAAGTGATCTCTATATTAAATCAAAAATGATTCATGAAGTCCTTCGTAATATCTTGCCAAGTTCTCCAATTTCGCGGATCCTGTCGAGTATATAAGGTGAGTGCTTCGCCCATCAAACTTCTTATAAATAACTCCATCATCATCTTTTTGCTCCTCCCCACTCCAACTAACTTGTCACAATATGCCCTCAGATGTGCGTGAGGGTCCCCCGTCCCATCGAAGATATCAAACTTTGGGGGTTTATACCCTGTCCGCATATCCACATCTGGATGAAAACACAGATCCTCATAAACCAAACTTTCACTTCCCCGGGCAACTTGGAGACTCTTCATTTGCATTCTCAACATTTGCAACTGCTCAGATACTGACTCTTCTTCCTTACGCCTGGCTTCTCTCTCCATTCGGCATATTGGTCAATCTCATAAGGCACTCTGACCGTGACAAGTGCTGTAAAGTTAGATTCAGAAATGGCATATACAGGGGGAACGTACCACTCATGGGGTGGCAGCATGTGCCACAGGTTTGTGTTGGTTGGTGCTGAAAGTGACTCCGTCACTAGGAAGGGTAAACATTAGTGGTAATATGCAGGTTCTGTGATGTCTGAGTATATTGTGGTATGTAAGGAGTATGGATAGGGGGATTTGGTGGGTTAGCAGGGGTTACTGGAGGTAATAATAAAGCAAAGGAAAAATAAGAAGAAAGAAAAGAAAAGGAACAAGAGTCAGTTTCTTTATTTATACGAGTAGGAAATCACACAGAGCAGATAATTCATGCATTACAGCTAATGCATTCCTAGAATTCGCGGGGACCTCTCATTGCCGGAGGTAGACCTAATTCGCAGATATTTGACAGACGTTTAGACTTGACACATATAGATCCAAAGCAATTTGTTTTCATTGATAATTTGGACTGATACAAGTGGAAACAAGGATTACATCATTGTTTCATAGAACTACATGGGCTTGGACAACTCATCCTTTTGGAAAGTAAAAGAGAAAACTAGGGATAAGGGTACAAAGCGGGAAAGAGGGAAAATCAACCAACTCTAATAACCATCCTCTGAACTGTTTCCCATGTCCTTCTCTTCTTCTGGCTCCTCTTTCGGATCCTCCTCCGGGTCTTCCTCATACTCCTTATCATCATCGTTGAATTCAGACTCCTCATTCGGATCTTCTTCTAGCTCTATACTTGATTCTATCTGGATGCATTCCACTACCCGATCGTCATCTTCGGCAGGGGGCAACATGAGGTCAATGGATCGTGGGACCACCTGGCGATACATTGACGTGGTCACAAGATAATGCGGCAGGATCTCATGGTAAATCTACAAAGCAACCATCGCGTCCTCTAACCAGGCTATACCCTCTTGCTTGGGCAGGCCAGTTCTTCTTCTTCGTTAATCCAGACATAATACTCAGGAGTACACTATGATTTTTGACCCATAGGCATTGTTACCAGGTCGTTCCACTCTTCTTGTAGCCTTCTTATCCTGTGAATTGGGATCTGTCCATTGTACTCATCCTCGTATAGCGTTGTCCTTGTCCACAGAGGCACACCTTGGATCATCCCTAACTGTCTGAGGACCCGAAGGGGTGAGTATGGTTGAATGCCTTCAAATCTGATCAACTCAATGAAGTATTTCTGAGGAGTCCTCAAGATCACCCTTCCACCTAACCAAGAAAGTTTTCAGTTGATCCATTCTCATGTCAGATTGGTCAGCATTTCCCTCCATTCTTCTTGTCCATGTGAGGAGATCCAGTGTCTCATTCTTTCATTGTGGCTGCGGATCATATTGTTGACGCCCATGAAGTAGTCGATGGTGGCCTCTCGCTGGAAGAAATGTTCAGTAGCCCAGATCTGAAGCATCAAGTTACAACCTTTAAAGAAATCATATCCTCGTGCACATGCGGACAAATCCCTCAGCATCTCAGGTAACACCATATGCACCAAAGTAGCTTGAATATTTCCACGGAAGGTTGCCAGGACCACTGGTAGCATGTTGATATTGATACGGCCCCTTCGTTGCTGGAAGTCCAATAATCCCAACAGTACCATTGAGAAAGTGATAGGCCTGAGACTCTCCCACATTGCTTGATCCCATTGAAACTCCCCTGAATACCATTCGTAGCTTTCACGGTGCCCAAATCTGTCGAACAGCTCGTCGAGGCTCACCCATCCGACCTCGATACTTCTGAGACTTTTTCTATTGGAAAAGCCTAAGGCATCCTAGTGCAGGTAACCGGGCATAGTAACTGGAAATACTTGCTTTCTTCCATTGAACGGCAGCTCCGTTAAACTTGTGACTTCTTCCAATGTCGGTACTAACTCATAGTCGGCAAATTTGAACACCACCTTAGCCGGATCCCAAAAGTCTATCAACAGGTGAGTGAGCACCCTGTCTGCTCGGATGTTTATCAATGCAGTTAATGCCCCCAGGTGCGCCTGTGTTCCCGACGAATATTCTTCTACCACTGTTTTAACTTATGTGGTGCTCCCATTACCATGCTGATTTAAGGGATGTTTTGGTTGATTTCCATTTTCTGGGGTGGGTAAAGGAAAGATATTTGGGTAAGTGTTTTCTTCGGATCCTTAAGTGTCTTGTCATATTTGTTTATCTTCCACAAAAGTTATGTCGTTGGGTGTATAACCCATTGACATCAGGGTGGCTTTCCTAATTGTGTATCGGTTCCAAGAACCGACTCATCTAGGGTTTATGCAGTATGACCTATTTTACTAGAGTAGAGTATTTTTTACTTTTGAATTGGACTGAAGGCTGCGAGAAGTTATGTCAGTTGACCTAACAAAGCCATTCTCTGAAACTAGAGAGTTTTGAAAAGAAGGTTCGGAGGGGTGTAAAAGACAACCCTCGCGTGCCATTGTGTGTGATAGTGTACGGCTAAGACTAATTGGAAGAAATGTGATGACAGTGTGTATAGAGCAGTAACAGACAAAGGTGTAGCAACAATAAGCATGATAATCATAAAGAACAAATTATTATAAAGAGAAAATAAAGCAGGTAAGCATGTAATTGCAATTTCAACTATAATCAAAGCAATGTATAAATTTAGATACCAGATTAGTCTAAGTCTGATAAGGTCAGAACCTAAGTGTGATATCCCTAGCAAAGTCGCCATGTTGTTGCACCCTATTTTGCACTAGTCAAGACAGGATTCAACTTGTGTTTTCTCTATTGTTGATGAAATACAGTCGCCACCTAATATTTAAAGGTATAGTACGGTACTTATTTAATTACTAAGTTATATTCCTTACAGGTCTACAAACCGGTGAGATTATGGGTAAGGGTTCTTGTTCTTCTAAGGGGAAGGTGTTAGGAACCCCTTAAAATCTACCTGAGGTAGCTCCATAGGACTTAGACTAATTTTAAGGAATCAGTTATTTATACTATGATGCTTAATTACTACTAAGGCATGGATTACTATATATTAAAGGGGGTGTATATGTAAGAATTAGGAGGGATGTGAGAATGTAAAAAGTTATTAAAGGTTAAGATTTTTGAAAGTAGTCTATATTTTAGGGCTTGTAATTATTAAGTTATAAAACTAATTACTTTGAAGCATAGATGCTTGTATAATCTTTAAAGAAAAACAAACAAAAGTGATTCTAAATGTACCTTGGTTCTAAAAATTCTGAAGAAGGCGAATCTTTGAAAATTTACTTAGGTGATCGTTCATTACTGTTTTTCATAAAAATCTGGTTTCATTCCTTGTTAGCAAAGACCAGCGATTCTTTTTCTAATTTCCTTTGAAAACGGGCTGTTGTTTTGATTAGGGCCTGAGCTTCAAAAATCTTTAAGAAAGGTGAGTGTATGAGATGAACAAGCTATAATTAGCGGAGCAAAGATTAATAAATAACTAAATCTCTTTAAATCCTATATTAGTTATAGTTTGCCTATGCTTCATGTAATATTAGAGCATGAAGGTAAAGTACATAATCTAATATATGAATGTTAAATACATGGTAATGAAATATAATAAAATAACAAAGGCAGTAAGCGAAAATAATGAAGCAGTAAACTAGGCTATAGAAATAATGAACAGTAACGAAAGAAGTAAGGGAGAGAGGACTGGACTCTGATGGTTGGGCCTCAATAAGATAGGCCCAGCAATTGAGAAGCGCGACTATAGCTAACTGGACTCTTTAGAAAATACAGAAAAGCTGGTTTGGGCCTGAATTCCGTAGGAACTCATGAGGCCCAAATGTATACATGCCCAAAAAAAGAAAGAAAATCATTAGAAGTATATCCCACATTCTCAACATGTTCAAAACATATATGACATGTACATAAACAAATAATTGGAACAAGATAATAATCAAATACTGTGGGAAATTATATTAATGTGGTGGTTCTACTTAGCAAATAATTCACATTGAAAACCTTTCATTGTCATTAAACATTAAACCCCCAAAGAACTAAATGTGTCAATGAATTAAGGGCTAAGAAGGAAGTTCCACCAAAGGTCGATGCTCCTTTTGCATCCCCCGACACTTCAAAGTTCCCAAGGAACTCAAGGCCAAGGGCAATGCTTGTGCCGGGGAGGGCAGCCTAACCTAGAGTCAAACTCCACTCCCAAATACCCTTAAACACTAACAACATATTTTCCTTACAGGTTTAAATGTCAATGAGGCACTTTCAATGTAAACTAAATGCTATATCATTACTTACCACAAAAATATACTTTTTCTCCTAACATAAAAACATATATTCTACATTGGATACCAAATAAACATATATCAAATGAATCTAAAGATGTGACTTTAAACACATATAGGTAAGGAGCAGAAGCAACATAAGCATACTACAAAAGTCTGAACATTAGAGCAGAACAATATTCCCAGGAAAGGCAAAGCTATATAGCAATAACTCAACAGATACAGAGGTTATCAAAGATATCTAGGACATGATCAACTTTCTCAATAGGTCCACAAATTTACAGATTAAAACATGGAGTCCCCAAGGATTTCTACAGAATCATACTCCTAATAGTGTTAGCTTCAAACAAATCATCAGGTTCAGATAGCATCAGCTAAGATCCGTATGAGATTTTAGGGATCAGATTTGGTTTTAAAATTAACAATAGGGAAAGGACTGGAGTGGTTCTGGACAAGGTATGAAATCAAGAATTCAACAGGAACATGCAGTATTCAGTTAGCTACTTGAACACTTCAAATACTGTAATGATTTTATGTAGCCAGCGAAAACTTTACACATTTATAGCATTAGATTAAGCATGTCACGAGGAGAATGAGTTACAGATAAAGGAAAGATATTGCATTAGAACATGTTTAACTCAAACCTAAGTCTAGGTTAGTATTTGAATATGAAAATGATCATGCTTCTGTTTCTACAAGTAATCAATTGGTTATAGTAGAGTGACTAGGTTTTGTTTTTCAAGAGAAAACAACCTTATAAGATAAAATGTATGTCAACTTTTCAAAGATTAAAGATAACCTTAAAGGATTAGAGACAGGAGGTATGATACCAAGTAAGTTTTAGATTGAGCATGCAGCTAAAGATGTTGACTAATCAAGAAGACAACTAAGTTCAGCCTAACAAGTTATCAGTCTTTTATTACAAAGAAAAGATACAGGATCATGATTGTGTATTGAAGAAAGATAACTTAGTTTTTAACAAATGTGTACAATAGAACTGCTGGGAGAAGAGAAGAAAGTTTATTTCAAACAAGATTAGGTCAACAGAAGCAATAAAAGACCATAGTGGCAACTCAGAAATAGTTTAACAAACATAAGTAGAGAAGAAAACATTAAAACACTTAGAGTTTATGCTTAAGGTTAAAGGACAAAGGATATAAACTTAAACACCTTCATATTCATCCCAGTCATGGTTATCAAATAATAAGCTCAACTTCAAGACTCACAAACTACAAAGATGCAACAGATAAGGATAAAGGTCACTGCAGATCAATGAAAAGCTATGAAGTTCATATGAACATGAACACATAATAACTCAAACATGTAGACTATTGTGAACACGGGAACAAAAATTAGCAGGAATCAATTAGTGGTTTAATCAATCATTGATTAAAGACTCAAAAGCAGGACAAATAATCACAAGTGGATATTTGACTAACAGAACACAAAAATTAACATGTTGAACACCATAAAACAACTGTAATACTCAGAATATGACTAACATATTTGGATCATTCAAAGGAGACGAACAAAAGAGATGGATGAGAGATGTTCTGACCTTTTTGAGAGCAGCATACCAAACGAAGCACTTTCTCAGTTGCTTAAGACCCCCAAGAACCTCAAGTTTGAACCAGTGATATTACTCAACAAACAAAAAGAAAAGAGCAGTAAGAAACCTAGGCTTTGAATTCTAAGTTTCTTAGATGATTGATAGTGTTTGTGTTTGTGTGTGTGTTTCTCTTCAGTGTTAGGTGGTTGGTCATGTTAGGTAAAACCATTGAAGGCTCCTATTTATAGTGGCTATTGAAGCCTCTAGGGTTACAAAGGATTCAAATAGGATAGTGGAAGATGACGATTACCATTTGATGTAAGCAAAATCGAGTGGAAATCTAAGAGACATAGGTGAAAATCAGTGAGAATTTTACCTGGGGGGGAGAGATTGATAGTTGAAGTCAAAGACCATCGGGTAAAGCTTCAATGTCCAGAGGTCATTGCGTTTGACCTCTGGACCTCGAATAACCATGATTAGATTCTGAGATATGCTCATGCATGCTCCGATTTGAAAGAACATAACAGAAACTAGATGATTTGAACTTTCGTCTTTGAGTCTAGGGTTAAGCTTTGGGGGATTTCAAATTTTATCGGTGAAAGGGGAAAGGTTTAGCAAGAATCACGGACAAAGGAGACAGGATGGATGATTTTATGATGGATTCGTGACCTTGCACGAATTTGTGCAAGGTTTTTGATTAATTTGAGCTTGTAACTTTGAGAGAAAAGGGAGAGAAAGGGGAAAGTGAGGCGGCCGGGTTCGTGTTAGAATGATTAGGGTTTGGGAGATAGGGGTGGTCGTCTTTAGGTTTAAGATAGTGGGGAATACGATCTGGGCCGTTGATCTTTTAGATCAACGGTCCTAATATTTTAGGATTAAAATATTTTAAATGAGGGAATATGAGGGCCATTGGATCTCTGGATTTGGACGGCGGAGATTGAGTCTTATAAGACTAAAGAAAAAATAGTAAAATGAGGATTAAATGTGGATCGTTGATAGGATAGACCAATGGTCCAGATTCATTTGTATTTTCTTTGTGAGTGGGAGATACTGGTGATGTGGCGTGATCTCATTAGTCCAGAGGAGGTGACGGAGATCGCCAAGGTGGAGAGAAAGGAATTGGGTCTGGGTCAGATTTGGCTTTGGGCTTGATAATTGGGCTGAAACTTATTTAAAGAATAGCCACTCTATATTTAATTAAGGAATTGCAATTATAGCCCTTTAGCATTTTACCCTTTTGAAATTAATTTAAAAAAACTTAATTATTTTCAATAAAATATAGTAAAATTATAATTATTAAATACTACTAATTATTTCAATTAATTATTTATAAAAATACTTTATTTTCTAAATTGTAACACTAATTTCGAATTATTAACGTAGTAATCAAATTAACCAAAATTAAAGAGTAATTTATTAAATTAATTATAGAACCTACGTATAAAAATTATTTTAATAATCCTAAAATAGTAAATATATTTGTAATTACATAATGTCAATGCTATGTGATTAATTTTAAAACCAATGCTTGGTTAATTTGCGAAAAATAGATATTCATTACTGAAAAATACTTTGAAAACATTTATTGCAAATTATTATGTATAAATAAATTAATTTTAAAAGGGAGGGTCAAAATTGGTCGTCAACAACACCTATATAGAAAATCCTTAGCATCCTCTGACTCTGCTCTGCTGAACTCTAGAGGCTTAAGCCTCCCAAACTGCTCCAATATTTTCTGCTCCTCATCACTCGTAGGTGGACCAACCTCGGCCCGAGCAGCAGCAACCGGCTGTACCGGTAACACCCCCGACATCTAATGACCATGAGCTAGCTGCTCTGGTGTATGGGTGGCAGGAGTCTGGGTACCTCCCCTAGCCTGAGAATTAGCTGGTGCAACTGGACCAAAACCTCCTGAGATAGGCTTTTTCATACCGTCAAAATCTGGTCCAAGGCCTCCTGAAGGCCAGGAATAACAATAGGCACGGCTGGTGCCTGAGCTGGTCCTACTAGCTCAATAATATATTGTACCTGCTCCTTAGCTGGAGCAATTAGTGGCTCCACAGGGGCTTCTCTGGCTGTATACGAGCCGCACCTCGGCCTCTACCGCGGCCCCGTCCCTAACTGGTTGTACTAGTGTTCGTCCGCCTGATCTGATCGCACGTGTCCTCGCCATTTGTGAGAGAATTGAAGAGTCAAGGTTCAAACTTCGAAAATAGTAAATTTGCACGACAAGAATGCATGAAAGTGAAGTTTCCTAATTGTTGGGTAGCATCTCGAAGATAAGTACAGACGTCTTCGTACCGATCCATAAGACTCTACTAAACCTGCTCATGACTCATAAGACCTAAGCAACCTAGTGCTCTAATACCAACTTGTCACGATCCAACTCCCACCGGAGCCGCGATAGTGCCTAACACTACTTACCAGGCAAGCCAACAGCCACATAATAACTATGAATTTGAATAAACATGGTTTAATAAACTTAACAACGGAAATATCAAAATTATCTAATGAAAACAATAACAATACTGCTACAACCATCCCAACGATCTGGTGTCAACGAGTACATGAGCACTACTGAGTATCAAAATACAAACCAAATGCTCAATACAAATGTCTGTACAATAGAACAATAATAAGGGAAATAAAGGAAAGAGAGTCAAAGTGTTCAGATGGCATAGTAGATACCTCGAAGTCTCCCAAATACTGGTACCAATACGGCTCTAGCAATCACCATGTCCATATGTACCTTGATTTGCACACGAAGTGCAGAGTGTAGTATGAGTACAACCGACCCCATGAACTCAATAAGTAACAAAACTAACCTTGGACTAAGAGCAGAGACGAGCTCAAAAGAAGACAGTCAAATATGGCTCCCCTAGCCCCACCAGAAACACTAGGGTCGGAGGTTGAAACTGGAGGTGGAACTGGAATATCAGTTGGAAGAAAAATTTGTACATTTTCAGCAGGTGTAGTAGAGGTGTTGTGGTTTGAGAAATGTCTTCACCCCTCGGGTGTTCACCCGCAACATGGGGCACTTCATTAACTACCACTAATGGGGTGGTATTGGCCCTTTGTCCACTCTTCGCCTTCTTGTTAGGCGCCATATACTGAAAATTAGAACAATGCACGAGTTAAAAAGGGGAACAATCTTACAACCAGCTCTATCGCACGATCTAGAATATCAAAGAAGGGTGACATTCCTACATGCCCAAGTAGCCTCCTAATTATAGATGTGGTCGACTTCACACCAATAATAAGGACTTTACTAGACACGGCTTCGAGACATCCTAGGACACTTTAAAACCTTAGGCTTTAATACCAAGCTTGTCACGCCCCAACCTTAGGGAGCGCGACCGGTGCTCAATCGAGATATCCCAGTAAAGCAAGCCTACTTGATGCCTTCTACACAACCTTACCCATGAATAATTTGAGAATCAATAACAAGAGGTAGACAATGAGAAGATGAAAGAGTTCAATATTATATTTCATTAATTACAATAGTTGCATGATAATTACGAAAAGGTTACAAGTTCATAGTTTAAAAGTGGAAATATGTCCGACAATGACAACATATTTAGTTTGTTTTTCCCAATCAAGACACAATCCACAATATGTCTACGGAGCCTCTAGGTGAACATGAGTACAATATGAAAGTGACGGGGCACAAGACTCCGGCTATACCTCAAAATACAATGTACAAAATCAAATTACATAAGGCCCCGATGTAGAATAGGGCTCACCAAAATTTGCGGAGTAGAGGGTAGGGTGCTATCAAATATCAATGTGCCCTGCTGAGGAACCACTTACATCCATTAAAGATGCAGCGCCCCCGGCAAAAATGGACATTAGTACATATGGAATAGTACTAGTATGTAAAGCTAAATACCCCCTCATAGAATGAGATGCCAACATAAAAGGAAATAAATGTGGGGGCAGTAAGTAAATCAATAATATTTAAATGCCAAATTAAAGCAAAGAAAAACTTCAAGTAAACATTATCATTTTAAATTGGGAGATCCTTAGTACCGACACACCACTATGCACATAGTATGGAGTCCGATCTCCGCTCGATCGGCTTAGCCGTCTCACCCCAATATATGTGGGTGGACATAGAAACACAATACTGCCATGTACATGGCATGTCATATGATCCCCGCTCGATCGGCTAAGTCGTCTCACCACAATGTCGTATGGGTCGACATGGTCCTTGCTAGCTATGAACTCATTCTAATCTAGGGGAATAATCTCAATATAATATAATGGGGACTCACCCCTCAATCAACTCCTACACCGGCACATATTTTGGGGCCTAGGCATTTATAACCCAGTCTTTCTCGGTGATCTAACGATAATCCCAAAACAGTTTCTATATAATAAAACTAAGTATGCATCTCATAGCCTTTTTATAATTCTTTTCATTTCATTGGCACTCATGGCCATATATGATATTCTATATTCTTGGCACGATGGTCGCATCTCATATTTCATATTATCATTCCTTCACTTTCAGGGATCATCATAAGTCATCAACATGAAGAACATTTGGAAATCATGACTTTAAATACATGAGTAATAAGAGTCTTAAACACATTGAATTTTCTTCCCAAAAGAGAGCATAATGATTTGCAATCGAAACATGAGCTAAAATCACAAGCATTGGATAAATTAACCATAGAAGCGATTTGGAACAATAGGAATAGGAACTTGATCAAACCATAATTGACGTTATGAGGAATTCATGGAATGTGATTCTACGTAAGGGGGTTTAGCCAGCATACCTCGATTGAGCTTTCCTTAGAATTACTACAACATTCCCCTACTCTTAGTGTTACACCCTATATTTTTGTACGTAAAAATGCGTCGTAAGCAAACTAATGTAGGACCAAAAATGAGATAATATTTAAAAGTATATAAAGTAAGTTAATCATGTTACCTATGAGGTTACAAATATTGAAGATCATGAACAACAAGTACAAAGAGGGTTGGACAGTTCAGAAGCTAAAGCAATTGAATAAAACAATGTTTCGTCGAAAGTCGACAAGTTGGGAATGTTATAACATGTACCTTTGGGGTGATACTAGGGTGATTAACATGATAAAGAGATTATGTTATGATTTATGTTAGTCGTATGATATCCATGTGTTATGTTTTTAAGTCAAGCGAGTTGTGGAACAAAAGTCGATGAAAGTCATCACAAGTTACATTCATAAGTTTTACTGAAACTTTGGGTCAAATATAACTGCAATTTTCTCCCAATATACTTAGAGTTATGGGGTGTTCCACCCATCAAATTAAAGATCTATGAGTCTATTTTCCAACGCATTAAACCGTTTGTCAATACGACATCGGAGTAGAGAGATATGGGCATTTTTGTAATACTGCGCAAGCTGCTAGGTGACAAGTAGGTGTGTCACCTACTTGCTTAAATGAAAGCCCAAAAATGGACCATTTCGGGTCGTCCAAAGAGGCCTTTTAAAGGCTCATTTTCTTCATATATTAGACTTAAAATAGAGCATAATAACAGACATAAGCTCTGCAAAGAATCCTCCCAAAAATTTCCCACAAACCCTAATTGATTTTCTCTCCCTTTCAAGTTCTAATTAGAGGTAAAACCTAAAGTTTGAAGGACCAAGATAGGAGCTGAGTTATCCAACAAATAAGGTGAGTTTACTGCTCTCTTTCACCCATTTTTTCTTCTATAAATTCATGGCAAGTCGTTCTATACTTGTAAGAACTCACGGGACGGTGATCAGAAGCCGTGAGTTCGAGTTATTCACTTGTAGCGGACTGTTTTGTGGACTGTTTTTTGTTGCTGTTGGGCTGCGTGTTTTACTACTGTTTTGTGGAGTTTTGGAGGATGAAGGGGGTGTAGAAACACCATATAAATGTAGGGTGGTTGGCTGGTCGTTCGTCATAACATTTTCGGGTCGTTTGACACTACTACGGTGGTCGTTTTGTGTATGAAGAGATTGGGGTGTGTTGGGCTGTTTTGTAGTATTTGATGGTGTATATAGGGCTGGAAAATGATGTATATATGTTGTTATTGTTCTGTTCTTGTATTGTTGGTGTTATCTTGAATTTGGAGGAAGTAAGGATTATAGGGGAGATGCTGCCCGTTTTAATACAAAATAAGTTTGTCGTTCGTTGTGCGATAGTTGTACCTTTCGTAACTTAAAGATAGTATTATTATCATTCTTGTAGATTAAGGTGCGAAGAGGTGAGTTCAACTTGGTGATTGGAAAGATTGTGATAAGGTATGTTAAGGCTAAGCCCTTCCTTCATTTTGGCATGATCTCGTAGCTACATGTGTTAATAATGAGACATAAAGAGAAGTTCGTATTCATGAATTCATTCACATTATTCTAGTCTCATAAGTTACAATATTATTCCTTATCGGGACTTCATATTCAGTTTAGTTTTGTCTTTATTCAGTCAAGAGAGCAGAGGGTCTATATATATATATATACAGTATTACACTATTTTCACCACCATCGAGCTATAATCGGTGGGCAGGCCCCTATTGGGCAACCTCTGATCAGATGGTAAGTTATATATACCGAGCCTACTGTGGCCGAGCACCTATGAGCGAGCCCAGGATGGCCGAGATACAGAGCCCAGTATGGCCGAGCGCCTATGAGCGAGCCTACTACGGCCGAGCATTTACACGCACCGAGCCTTATAGGGCCGGCCATTTATTTTACTTAATATATTGAGAGAGTTGAGTCAGTATCAGCAGGTAAGTATATCTCCAGACCATCTTTGACTCCTAGTTAATTTCAGTTATCATATTATCAGTTTAGTTTCAGCTTTCAGTTATTTTATTGCCTTACATACTCGGTACATTATTTCGTACTGACGTCCCTTTTCTGGGGGCGCTGCATTTCATGCGTGCAGGTTCAGACAGACAGACGGGTAGACCTCCTCAGTAGGTGTTTCCCGAGTTCAGCCTGATCGGTAAGCTCCACGTCTTTCGGAGTTGCCAGGTCTAGAGTTTTTGTGTACATCTTATGTATATCTGTATATATGTTATGGGTAGGTCGGGGCCCTGTTCCGATCATAGTACATCTATCAGTAGAGGCTTGTAGACATATCCTGTTGGTTAGTGCAGTATGTTGGGTTTGTAGGCCTGGTATGTATAATTTGGTGGTTTGTCAGCTGTAGTAGCTATGACGGCCTTTTCAGCCTAGCTTTATATTGATGTTTAGTTAGTGCTAGTTTCCATTCAATTTTATATTTTGCTTCGCAAATTGTCTTGCAAGGTGGCCCCATGGCCAAAGTATGACATTATGTGTTCAGAGTCCCTTAGTCGCAATTTGGTACGCCAGGTTAGGTGAGGCACCGGGTGCTTGTCTCGCTCCTAGGTTTGGGGCGTGACAAACTTGGTATCAGAGCAGTTCTGTCCTAGGGAGTCTACAAGCCGTGTCTAGTAGGGTCTTGTTTATAGATGTGTTGTGCACCACATTATATAAGCAGGGCACTACAGGGCATTTAGGAGTTGGTTACCCTTCTTTGAAATCTAAATCGTGCTACAGAACTGAGTTATAGGAAATTTGAATTAAACTTATGTGTTGGTGTTTGCATGCACAGATGACGGTGACTAGGAAGACTACGGCTAGCCAGAGGAGAGATACAGCAGTAGGTGAGGGGACCAGCAGGGTACCCCCAGTAGATGGGGCCCAGTCTGAGGCTCAAGGTGAGACCCCTACTCAGCCATTACCGGCTCCTCCACCAACTACGGAGATTCCTAGGGAAACCGCACATCCAGTTCCCCCTCCACTTCCATCATATCAGGACTTGAGAAGTGCGGTGCATTTGTTGACACAGTTGGTAGCTACCCAGCAACAGGCTAAGGCATCAGCTAGTGCAGGAACTTTTGAGGCATCTGGGAGTTCAAGGGTCCGAGAGTTTATTGCTTTGAGTCCCCCAGAGTTCACGGGGACAGATCAGAGGGAGGACCCGCAGGATTTCATAGATCAACTTCACAGGATCTTTCGTGTTATGCATGCCACAGAGAAAGAGGCAGTTGAGCTAGCAGCTTTTCGACTCCGAGATATAGCCATCCTTTGGTACGAGGGATAGGAGAGGTCCAGGGGACGTGATGCACCTCCAGCTATTTGGGAGAATTTTTCAGATGCCTTCCTTGACCAGTACTTACCACGGGAGATCCGACAGGCTCGAGTCGATCAGTTTCTATCCCTCAAGCAGGGTAATATGAGTGTTCGAGAGTATAGTCTCCGTTTTGACTCATTGGCCAGATATGCACCATCCATAGTTACTACTATGCGGGACAGGATTCACAGGTTTATAGCAGGGTTAGCCCCAGAGTTAACCGAGGCATGTGCCACCGCTGCATTGCAGGATAGTATGGATATCTCCCGGATTCAGGCATTCACCCAGAATATAGAAAGGGGTAGGCGTCGGCAGCAGGGTACAGAGAGGGCTGAGCAAGGGCAACATAAGAGGATGAGATTTCCCAGGTCTCAGGAGCAATATCAGGGTAGTTATAGGACCCAGTACTTCGGACGGCCACCTAGGCCTCCGCCACCTCAGTTACAGGGTTACAGGTATGACCGCTATACTCAGTCAGGACCAGGTGAGAGCTCACGGGCGTCGGGTTTGCAGCGACAACGAGGATCTGCGCAGACATGGTCATTTCCTCCACGGTGTGACATCTGTGGTAGAGGACACTTGGGCCAATGCCGAGCAGGTTCTGATGCTTGTTATACATGTGGGCGTCCAGGGCATATGATGCGAGATTGCCCAAATAGAGATTCGGGGGGAATGGCACAACCAGCGAGTTCAGCAACAGGATCATCTATGTCCGTGCATCCTTCAGGGCGCGAGTCTCAGTCTTCGCCTGGTAGAGGTCGGGGCAGAGGTAGAGTTTCCGGTTCAAGTGGTAATCAGAACCGTATCTATGCTTTAGCGGGTCGACAGGACCAGGAGTCTTCACCAGACGTTGTGATAGGTATATTAACCATTTGCTCTCACGATGCTTATGCTTTGATAGACCCAGGATCTACTTTATCGTATATTACCCCATTTGTCGCGAGGAAGTTTGGTATAGTGCCTGAAATACTAAGTGATCCTTTTGCGGTATCTACATCGGTCGGAGAATCGATTATTGCTAGACGGGTTTACCGAGGTTGTACGGTGACAATTTGTAGTCGTCAGACCTCAGCTGACCTAGTTGAGCTAGAGATGATGGATTTTGATGCTATCATGGGCATGGACTGGTTGGCAGCTTGCTATGCCATAGTTGATTGCCGAGCAAAGGCAGCCAGATTTCATTTTCCGGGTGAGCCAGTCCTTGAATGGGTAGGTAATACACCAACACCCAGAGGTAGGTTTATTTCCTATCTGAAGGCGAGGAAAATGATCGCAAAAGGGTGCATTTATCATATTGTGCGAGTTAGAGATGCAGATGCTGAGATACCTATACTTCAGTCTATTCCCGTAGTCAAAGAGTATGCAGATGTGTTTCCAGATGAGCTTCCAGGTATTCCTCCAGAGCGAGAGATTGATTTTAGCATCGATTTGCTTCCAGGAACTCAACCAATATCCATCCCTCCGTATAGAATGGCACCTGCCGAATTGAAGGAGTTGAAGGAGCAGTTAAAAGATTTGCTGGAGAAAGGTTACATTAGGCCCAGTACCTCACCTTGGGGTGCACCGGTACTATTTGTGCGGAAGAAAGACGGCTCGCTGAGGATGTGTATCGATTATAGGCAGCTGAACAAGGTAACTATTAAGAATAAGTATCCACTTCCAAGGATCGATGACTTGTTTGATCAGTTGCAGGGAGCTAGATGCTTTTCAAAGATAGATTTGAGGTCGGGGTACCACCAGGTCAGAGTTCGGGAAAAAGATATTCCGAAGACAGCCTTCAGGACCCGATATGGCCACTTCGAGTTCCTTGTCATGTCCTTCGGGTTGACTAATGCACCCCCCATATTTATGGATTTGATGAATAGCCTATTCCGGCCATTTTTAGATCTGTTCGTGATAGTATTTATTGATGATATTCTGGTTTATTCCCGTTCAGAGGATGAGCATGCGGACCACCTGCGAGCGGTACTCCAAACCCTCCGTGATCGTAAGTTGTATGCTAAGTTTTCTAAATGTGAGTTCTGGTTGAAGTCTGTAGCATTCTTGGGGCATATTGTATCAGATGAAGGGATAAAGGTAGACACTCAGAAGATTGAGGCCGTGAAATCTTGGCCTAGACCTACCACTCCGACAGAGGTTCGTAGCTTTCTAGGCTTAGCAGGATACTATCGGAGGTTCGTAAAGGGTTTTTCTTCCCTTTCGGCACCATTGACGAAGTTGACACAGAAAGAAACTAAGTTTCAATGGACAGAGGCTTGCGAGCAGAGTTTCCAAGAGCTTAAGAACAGGTTGACCTCAGCTCCAGTTCTAACACTTCCAGAGGGTCTAGAGGGTTATGCCGTGTATTGTGATGCATCAGGTGTCAGGTTAGGATGTGTCCTGATGCAACATGGGAAGGTAATTGCGTATGCTTCAAGGCAGTTGAGGAAGCACGAGAGGAATTATCCGACCCACGACCTCGAGTTAGCTGTGGTTGTCCATGCACTTAAGATATGGCGGCATTATTTATATGGTATTCATGTTGATGTATTTACTGATCATAAAAGCCTACAATATATTTTCAAGCAGAAAGAGTTGAATTTGCGACAGAGGCGATGGCTTGAGTTATTGAAAGATTACGATGTTAACATTCTCTACCATCCAGGGAAAGCTAATGTTATAGCAGATGCCTTAAGTCGTCTATCTATGGGTAGCTTAGCACATGTAGAGCCTGAGAAAAGACAATTAGCTAGAGAGATTCATCAATTGTCTTCGTTGGGGGTTCGGTTAGTAGATTCTGAGGATGGTGGAGTTGTACTCCAAAACACTACAAAATCATCCCTCATAGCTGAAGTCAAGGAAAGGCAGTACGAGGACCCAGAGTTGGTCGAGTTGAGAGAGCGAGTTCTGCAACAGAAGAAGCCATTGTTAGAGCTCAAGGGAGATGGGGTTCTCAGATACAGGGGTCGTTTGTGTGTTCCAGATGTAGCAGGGCTACGAGACAAGATTATGTCAGAGGCACATTATTCATGGTATTCCATCCATCCTGGATCGACGAAGATGTATCATGACATTAAGGATGTGTACTGGTGGAACGATATGAAGAAGAACATTGTTGAGTTTGTCGCCCAATGTACTAGTTGCCAGCAAGTGAAGGTAGAGCATCAGAAGCCCGGAGGGATAATGCAGACTATAGAGATCCCGACATGGAAATGGGAGGCGATAAACATGGACTTTGTTACGGGTTTACCTCGTTCTCATCGTAAGTTCGATTCTATATGGGTGATAGTCGATAGGCTCACTAAATCAGCTCATTTTCTACCTATCAGATCTACATATACAGCAGAAGATTATGCAAAGTTATATATTAAGGAGATAGTGTGGCTACATGGAGTACCAGTATCTATTATATCTGACCGTGGGGCTCAATTTACAGCACATTTTTGGAGGTCATTTCAGAGAGGTCTAGGGACTCAGGTGAATCTCAGCATAGCTTTTCATCCACAGACTGATGGACAAGCCGAGCGCACAATTCAGACGCTCGAGGATATGTTACGAGCATGTGTGTTGGATTTTAAAAGAAGTTGGGATGAACATCTACCTCTTGTCGAGTTTGCATATAATAACAGTTACCACTCCAGTATTCAGATGGCTCCGTACGAGGCTTTGTATGGGCGTAAGTGCAGATCTCCTATAGAGTGGTTTGATATTGGGGAATCTGGGTTATATGGGCCAGACCTAGTTCAACAGGCCATAGAGAAAGTAAAGCTTATCCGGGAGCGACTGTTGACAGCTCAGAGTCGTCAGAAGTCATATTCTGATGTGCGGCGATGAGACTTAGAGTTTAGGATTAATGACTGGGTATTCTTAAAGGTATCACCTATGAAGGGCGTGATGAGGTTTGGCAAGAAAGGCAAGCTTAGCCCACGGTATATTGGGCCTTATAGGATCATTCGAAGAGTAGGCCAAGTAGCTTATGAGTTAGAGTTGCCCTCAGAATTGGAGTCTGTCCATCCGGTTTTTCACGTATCTATGCTACGGAAGTGCATTGGCGATCCTACCCGAGTGGTGCCCACAGATGATGTACAGATTACAGAGGACTTGTCATACGAGGAAATTCCAGTTGCCATCCTAGACTGACAAATCCGCAAGCTACGAAATAAGGAGGTAGCTTCTGTGAAGGTTTTATGGAGGAGCAAGAATGTAGAAGAGATGACGTGGGAATCGGAGAAAGAAATGAAGTCTAAATACGCCCACCTATTTCAAACTGAAGATATGGTTCGAGATGGGATGCTACAACATAGCTCTATGTAGGCTAGCAGGGCATCAGGTAAGCTTTTATTTTTCACTTTCAATATTTATGATTTACGGTCGGTGAGGCAAATTGCTGCTATTTATAAAGATTGGCCATGTGTGGCATGCATAGTATGTTTTCAAGCTACGTGCAGGTTGGTTTTAACCTAGTGTACGAAGGATACTTTGGCAAAATTTTCCAAAGTCTCTAAGAGTAAACATTCGAGGACGAATGTTCCCAAGGGGGGAGTGATGTTACACCCTATATTTCTGTACGTAAAAATGCGTCATAAGCAAACTAATGTAGGACCAAAAATGAGATAATATTTAAAAGTATATAAGGTAAGTTAATCATGTTACCTATGAGGTTACAAATATTGAAGATCATGAACAACAAGTACAAAGAGGGTTGGACAGTTCAGAAGCTAAAGCAATTGAATAAAATAATGTTTCGTCGAAAGTCGACAAGTTGGGAATGTTATAACATGTACCTTTGGGGTGAGACTAGGGTGATTAACATGATAAAGAGATTATGTTATAATTTATATTAGTCGTATGACATCCGTGTGTTATGTTTTTAAGTCAAGCGAGTTGTGGAACAAAAGTCGATGAGAGTCATCACAAGTTACATTCATAAGTTTTACTGAAACTTTGGGTCAAATGTAACTGCAATTTTCTCCAAATTAAAGATCTATGAGTCTATTTTCCAACGCATTAAACCTTTTGTCAATACGACATCGGAGTAGAGAGATATGGGCATTTTTGCGATACTGCGCAAGCTGCTAGGTGACAAGTAGGTGTGTCACCTACTTGCTTAAATGAAAGCCCAAAAATGGACCATTTCGGGTCGTCCAAAGAAGCCTTTTCTTTCATCCATTTGTTCTTCTATAAATTCATGGCAAGTCGTTCTATACTTGTAAGAACTCACGGGACGGTGATCGGAAGCCGTGAGTTCGAGTTATTCACTTGTAGCGGACTGTTTTGTGGACTGTTTTTTGTTGCTGTTGGGCTGCGTGTTTTACTACTGTTTTGTGGAGTTTTGGAGGAGGAAGGGGGTGTAGAAACACCATATAAATGTAGGGTGGTTGTCTGGTCATTCGTCATAACATTTCCGGGTCGTTTGGCACTACTACGGTGGTCGTTTTGTGTATGAAGAGATTGGGGTGTGTTGGGCTGTTTTGTAGTATTTGATGGCGTATATAGGGCTGAAAAATGGTGTATATATGTTGTTATTGTTCTGTTCTTGTATTGTTGGTGTTATCTTGAATTTGGAGGAAGTAAGGATTATAGGGGAGATGCTGCCCGTTTTAATACAAAATAAGTTTGTCGTTCGTTGTGCCATAGTTGTACCTTTCGTAACTTAAAGATAGTATTATTATCATTCTTGTAGATTAAGGTGCGAAGAGGTGAGTTCAACTTGGTGATTGGAAAGATTGTGATAAGGTATGTTAAGGCTAAGCCCTTCCTTCATTTTGGCATGATCTCGTAGCTACATGTGTTAATAATGAGACATAAAGAGAAGTTCGTATTCATGAATTCATTCACATTATTCTAGTCTCATAAGTTACAATATTATTCCTTATCGGGACTTCATATTCAGTTTAGTTTTGTCTTTATTCAGTCAAGAGAGCAGAGGGTCTATATATATATACAGTATTACACTATTTTCACCACCATCGAGCTATAATCGGTGGGCAGGCCCCTATTGGGCAACCTCTGATCAGATGGTAAGTTATATATACCGAGCCTACTGTGGCCGAGCACCTATGAGCGAGCCCAGGATGGCCGAGATACAGAGCCCAGTATGGCCGAGCGCCTATGAGCGAGCTTACTACGGCCGAGCATTTACACGCACCGAGCCTTATAGGGCCGGCCATTTATTTTACTTAATATATTGAGAGAGTTGAGTCAGTATCAGCAGGTAAGTATATCTCCAGACCATCTTTGACTCCCAGTTAATTTCAGTTATCATATTATCAGTTCAGTTTCAGCTTTTAGTTATTTTATTGCCTTACATACTCGGTACATTATTTCGTACTGACGTCCCTTTTCTGGGGGTGCTGCATTTCATGCATGCAGGTTCAGACAGACAGACGGGTAGACCTCCTCAGTAGGTGTTTCTCGAGTTCAGCCTGATCGGTAAGCTCCACGTCTTTCGGAGTTGCCAGGTCTAGAGTTTTTGTGTACATCTTATGTATATCTGTATATATGTTATGGGTAGGTCGGGGCCCTGTTCCGATCATAGTACATCTATCAGTAGAGCCTTGTAGACATATCCTATTGGTTAGTGCAGTATGTTGGGTTTGTAGGCCTGGTATGTATAATTTGGTGGTTTGTCAGCTGTAGTAGCTATGACGCCCTTTTCAGCCTAGCTTTATATTGATGTTTAGTTAGCGCTAGTTTCCATTCAATTTTATATTTTGCTTCGCAAATTGTCTTGCAAGGTGGCCCCATGGCCAAAGTATGACATTATGTGTTCAGAGTCCCTTAGTCGCAATTTGGTACGCCAGGTTAGGTGAGGCACCGGGTGCTTGTCTCGCTCCTAGGTTCGGGGCCTGACACTTAGAACCTTCAATCTATAGAAACATAACCAAATTGGACAATCATTAGGGAGGCATTCATAGACTTAGCCATTATTGGCATTTCATCAAACACTAAGGGTGCAAATTTGACTACAAGGTTCTATAATGGAGTTTCTTCACCCCACAACCAATTTCAAACAACAATCCACCCCTGAGTGTTCAACCACCCCCATATCACCTTCATCGATACATGCATACCCAACGACACACCCCCAAATCAAGAACCACATCTCACATTCCTCTCACACACCCCAAATTCGAAATAGAGGGCTTAGGCTTTCGATCACCATCCCATAAATCCCAAAAGAATAAAATCTTACTCATAAATGCATGATAGGACATTGCACGTGAGCTAGGGGTAAGGTCTTACCTCTTTAGTAGAAGACTTAAGAGTTTTCCTTCTTGAATCCCCAAGATTTGAGCAAGAGTTTGAAGGGTAGGAATGTTGGAGCTTCTCCCTCCCTCTCTCACTAAGTTACTCCCCTCACTCTAAAAATATCCGCTTATGCCTTCCAAAATGACCCATGATACCTTTTATTAAAATAGGGTTGGGTTAGAAAATTCTCAAAAATGACCCTCCGAACCAAATTTGCAATCGCAGAATGTGCCACAGAAAGGTTGTGCGGTCCGCGAACTGCACCGCAAAATAGTTTCCAAAAATATGGGTCGGCCTGATCAAGACTGCGACCGATTCTGTAGTCCGCGTATTAATTTTGCGGTCGCACACTGGACCGTAGAATCTCCTTCCAAATTTTCCCATGCAGATTATGTGACTGGCATGCGATCCATGAAACGAATCTGCGGGTGCACATTGCACCATGAAATGGCCCTCAAAATCAAGTTTCTCCTAGTTCAATCCGCGATGGTTCTGCGGTCAGCGAAATAGATCTGCGACCGCATAATGGACCGCAAAAATGCCATATTCTGCAAATTTTCCACCAACTCCGCAATGTATTCTACAACCTTCCAAACACATTAGCCTACCTCAGCACCATAAAACCTTAAATCCTTGGCGAACTTTTACAGGGCCTTACACAAACTCTAGTCAATTCTCATAACTTAAGCATGCAACCTAGGGACTAAGTGTCCCAATTTACTCTAAAACTTCCCCGAAACCAAACTAACTACCCCGACAAGTCACATAACCACAATTACACATATGCAAAGCATCAAACAGGAAAAATGGGGTTAAAATACTTAAAACGGCCGGTCGGGTCGTTACAGCAAGGCATGCAACCATCGATTGAGAGAGGTAGAGGTAGAACTGCAGCATCTAGCTCGAGTGGACAACAGAACCGCATCTACGCATTGTCAGGACAACACAATATAGAGTCATCACCGGATGTGGTTATATGTATACTATTCGTATTCTCCATTAATGTGTATGCTTTGATAGATCCAGGTTCTACTTTGTCGTATATTACCCCATTTGTTGCTGGTAAATGTGATAAAGAACCTAAATTGTTACGTCAGTTATATGAAGTGTCTATGCCCATAGGTGAGTCAGTGATAGTTAGGCGGGTGTATCAAGGTTGTGATATGATGATTTATGATCACCATACCTTATCCGATTTGAATGAATTAGAGATGGTGGAATTTGATGTTATTATGGGAATGTACTGGCTGGCTTCTTGTTATACTAATGTGGATTGTTTGAAGAATGTTGTTCGCTTTAATTTCCAGGAGAGTCCGTTGTTGAATGGAAGGGTGACATTGCAATACCTAAGGGAAACTATATTTCTTGCCTTAAGGCTCGAAAGATGACCTCGAAAGGATGTATGTGTCATCTAGTGCGGGTGCAAAATGCGAAGGCAAAGCATCCAACCCTCCGGTCAGTCCCGGTTGTTAATGCATTTCCCGACATATTTCTTGATGAGCTCCCGGGTATTCCTCCCGAGAGGGAAATCGAATTTGTTATCGATGTGATTTCCGATACGCAACCGATATCTATTCCTCCGTATAAGATGGCTCCTGCTGAGTTGAAGGAACTGATAGTTCAGCTAAAGGGTCTTCTAAATACGGGCTTCATCCGACCCAGCACTTCCCCGTGGGGTGCCCCGATATTGTTTTTTGTAAGAAGGATGGTTCATTGAGGATGTGTATTGATTATCGACAGCTAAACAAGGCAACCATTAAGAACAAGTATCCGCTTCCAAGGATTGACGAATTGTTTGACCAATTGCAAGGTGCCAAGTATTTCTCAAAAATTAACCTCAGATCTGGATATCATCAATTAAGAGTCAAGGAAGAAGATGTTTCGAAAACACGCCATTACGAGTTCCTTGTTGTATCTTATGGCCTAACTAATGCACCAACGACTTTTATGGATCTGATGAATCGCGTGTTCGAACCATTTTTGGATATCTTTGTGATCGTATTCATAGATGATATTTTGGTGTATTTTCGATCAAAAGCAGAGCATGCAGAGCATTTGCAAACGGTTTTACGCACAATCTGGTATCGTAAATTGTATGAAAAGTTCTCTAATTGCGAGTTCTGGTTGAACTCGGTGACTTTTCTTTGGCATGTTGTCTCGGATGAGGGCATTAAGGTCGATAATCAAAAGATCGAAGCGGTAAAGAATTGGCCAAGGCCCACAACTCTATAGAGGTACGTAGTTTCTTGAGCTTAGCTGGTTACTACCAAAGGTTTGTGGAGAATTTCTTATACATTGCTGCTCTATTGAGGAAGTTGATGCAAAATGCAGCTAAATTTCAGTGGATCGATACATGTAAAAAGAGCTAACAAGAGTTAAAGAATAGGATAACCTCAGCACAGTTTTAGCCCTTCCTGAAGGATCAGAGGGTTATGTTATATATTGTGATGCTTCTAGAGTGGGATTGGGTAGTGTTTTGATGCAGCACGGTAGATTTGTATGCTTCGAGACAACTAAGAAAGCATGAACAAAATTACCCGACTCGTGACTTGGAGTTAGCAGCTGTTATTTTCGCTCTAAAGACATGGCGCCATTATCTGTATGGAGTACATATAGACATATTTACAGATCACAAGAGCTTGCTATACATATTCAAGCAAAAAGAATTGAATCCGAGGCAGCAGAGGTAGCTTGAACTATTAAAGCATTATGATGTTGATATTCTATACCACCCCGGAAAGGCAAATGATGTGGCTGATGCGTTAAGTCGGAAGTCTATGGGCGGTCTACGACATGTGAAAAAATTTAAATTGGAGATAACTAAAAATGTCACGACCCCAAAATTCCACCTTGAGGATCGTGATGGCACCTAATCTCTAAGACTAGGTAAGCCTAACACATAATGAGATTAACTGATTTAAACCATTTAACTATTAAAATAAAGCTGAAAAAATGCCATAACAAAACCAATAGCGGAATACAAAAGTCATATATCCCCAAGATCGGTAGTACAAAGTCATAAGCTCTACGAGGGTACACTAGGAATCTATAAATACAATATTGTCTGGAAATAAAGTAAACAGTAGCAAAAGGATAATAGAAGGGGACTCCAAGACCTGCGAGCGGGCATACAGGTATACCTTCAAATCTCCACAACAACTCTAATAGTCAGCTCCCTAACGACCAGCTCGCTCAGAGGTGCCTGGATCTACACAAAAATGTGCAGAAGCATAGTATGAGTATACCACAAATAATACCCAGTAAGTATCGTAATCAACTTCAGTGGAGTAGTGACGAGGTTCAAGTCAAGACACTTACTAGATTTAAAACTTGTGCAGAATATCAATATATAGCTAACAACGGAATGCAAAATCAATAAATGGCAACATAGGGTAAACATGTAACAACACGACAAATTAACTAAAGCAAGCAATAAACAAAGTGAAGTCAATTAAGAAAAACAATGAAAAGTTCAACTCATCAGGTCATACCAATCACAAAAATAACAACAAGAATCACCCCGAGGTACCACACGTCATAATTACAAATCACAAGTCACAATTCACAAATCATCTTTATGCGGTCACGTGAGCTTCACATATTAAAATATTTTTTTCCGAAATAGCTTCACGTGCTTTAGCCCTCTTATCTCGCCGTGTGTGCATCAAAATGAAGTATATCCCCTCATTAGCAACACACGCATAAGCCCTTATCTTGCCACATGCGTATCAATATACACACCAATCTTATGTCGTTGCATGTGCATCGCAATCACAACACAATAATCAACCGCACACCACATGCCCATATGCCACAACACTGCTCAAACAATAATACCAATGCCTCAACAATACATAGCTCACGGCTCAAAAATAATATATACAAGAGTTTCAACAATAACACAAGAGTGCTGAAAGTAAACCAACAATGAAATGTGCTTCATATAACAACTTCAATTCATGGCATATTGATAGTCTAAGATTCGAATCCGATCAATTACCACACATAAGCTTGTATACACACTCGTTAACTCGTGTACATATCTTTTCACATAGTACATGTAATGCAATTAAACCAATCCTAAAGGGTAATCCCCACACAAAGTTAGGAAAGATACTTAGAAGCTACATTTATTTTTTAAACCTTTTGTCACGTGGCGTATGAGGGAATCCTAAAGTACGTTCCAAAATTCACTTGTATGGATGCTTTATTTTCAGTCATTTTTTTTATAGTTCCAAAAATACAAGAGATGGCTTCCTCAAGTTTAGATATATGGATCTGTTTAGCAAAGGGGTAGTCACATTAAACTAGAGACTGATATCCTCTTCTTTATCATCTTTGTTCGTTCTATGAGGTTACATAGTCATCGATTTCTTCATTATCTATGGATAATCATTTATGAGAATTTCATCGAAGTTAAAAGTTAACATAAATATCCTTTTAAATAACTTAAATAGCACTCTCTTTTCTTTGTCCAATTCCGTCTTACCAAACAAGACTGACTTCTTACCAACCCGCGAAGGGTTGTGAGGCTGGACCAGGTACGAAGAATGAATCTATATCTGTGCACGGAAGTTGCTGGCCGGCGGCCGCTCAACTGTTCGAGCGCAATGCAGTGGTGTTGGTTCCGATTCGACCCGTTAGTAGCGGCGAGCGAGAGCGGATTGGGGGTTTGAAGAAAAACAAACACGAAGCTTCGTTCCTCAGCAAAGTGTTCACTTCTTTTTCGCCAGGTTTCATTCGATTTGTTGTGGATTGGATGATGGAAAAACCAGCAAGCTACGGCTTCAAAGCTTACCTTATTCAAGCAGGGTGAGGGGGAAGGGCCGCATCCCAAGGAATGTGATGTAAGCAGTCTACCCTGATGCAAACATCAGTGGCTGATTCCATGGCTCGAACCCATGACCTATTAAAAAAAGTTAGAGCAACGGTAAAGTATTTAAGTTAGAAGGAGAGCTTTGAAGTAAATTGTAAAGTTGTCTCCGTGTGACCTATAGGTCACGAATTCGAACCGTGGAATCAACCATTGATGATTGCATCAGGTTAGGCTGCTATATGACACCCCTTGTGGTGTGGCCCTTCCTCAGATCCTGCGTGAATGCGGGATACCTCGTGCACCGAGCTCCCCTTTTTAAAATAAAATATTTAAGTTATTTAAAAGAATATTAATGTTAACTTTTAACTTCGCTGAAATTCTCACAAATAATTATCCGTGGATAATAAAGAAATCAATGACTATGTAACCTCATAGAACGGACAAAGATGATAAAGAGGAGGATATCAGTCTGTAGTTTAATATGATGAGATCAGTTTTATTATACTCCCTTCGGTCCATAATAAGTAACTTTTTTATTTTTGGCACACCCCTTAAGAAAATACTAACTCATAAAGAAAAAAGATACTTTGACTAAATTAACCTTAATTAAAATTTGCATATGGTTAACTTGACACATTGGAATGTGTAAATAATGGCAAATTTTGAAAAAATAAAGTTAATTCCTTCTTGATTATATAAAAGAAGACTTATTTTGGACTAAAATAAAAAAGCCAAAAAATCACTTATTATAGACCGGAGGGAGGGAAGTCACGAGAGGTTAGAAAAAGAAGAGGGAAAGATGCATCTCTTAAAATTTAAGAAGTGACCTTTGGGTTATCAAAAATAGATTAATTAATAAATCTTGTGGGAATTAAATTGATGGTAAAATAGTTATTTAAATGTTATGGGTTTTTTGTAATTTAATTTTAGCTTTAAGGCTTCTCACTTTTAATACTTTTAATATTAATATTGTATACATAGATAGATATAAATATATAGATTTCTTTTGGGGGAGGGTGGGGGGCCATGTTAGCTGAGTTTCGGAAGCCGTATCTTGTAGTTTCGGAACTACAAAAAAAAATTGACTGAAAATAAAGCCTCCATACAAGTGAAATTTGGAACGTACTTTAGGATTCCCTCATACGCCACCTTACAAAAGGTTTAGAAAATAAGTGTAGCTTCTCAAACATTTGATGACAAGCCCTCTCTACTACGAAAATGACACCTGCAATGACCATTTTTCACTTTTAACATAACAGCAAAAGAAATAAAGACGACTCGTCGTAATTTTGCCCGTCCCAGAATGCCTTGACCATCTGATATAGTAACCTTTGCCCTTCCAATCAACTAGATGCAATTGCATATCAGCTACGCTCGATGCATGATTTGTAGAATTAACTCTTTTAGGAAACTTTTGAACCTAACAAAGAGGATTCCACTAATTTTGGTATTTAAGTTTGACATATTTCCTTGGGTGGACATATTGGGAAATGGAACGATGTTGATTCATACAGGAGAAGGGATAGAATGGAGTGAATAACTTTCTCCCAGCAAGTGGGCACTCATCTATACACACCCAGTGTATGTTATACTCTTTCCTTGGAAGAACAAGAGTCGATGCCACTGCTTTCTCGTTGTGAGTGCAGCTATGAAGCCAGTTGTAGTTGATAATGGACCATGACATCCAACTCTTGGCGGCCATACATAATTCCTTCATGGGGCATTTACCTACTAAAATATGAACAAGGTTCAAATCATCAGTGCAACATGCTGCTACACGAGATTCCTTACCTTAGCGACATCCTGTTAGTACCACCTAAACTATAGGCAAGTGATGGATGTGTGACGTTTGCACTTGTCATTCGTGCACCCAGAGTAAGACATAAGAACCTTTTCGAGAACAACCGAGATGGCAATAAATATGGGACAAACAGAATGACCAATGAATATGTAAGGCCAGCAAAAGGTAGGAGGACTTAACCCGAATCATCCACCTATTGAAACACTAATTACATCACGGAGGAGACTGGGATTGCACAAGTAGATGCCGCCCCCAAGACAAGCCTGAATATGTCTACCCAATGATTACAACAGGTAAAATGTCATTACGATATTTCCTGATTACAGTGACGGAGTAAGCAATAGGTATATATCTTGTTGGTTAATTACCGAACAAATCAAAAATTAACATCTGGTAAGACAATTGTGCATTGGTAATTTTACAGTGTTACAGTAAAGTACATAATTGATAATTGAACCTATGATAATACTTTAAAATGTATGATTCCAAGTAGTCCAGGAACGCTAAAATTCTCAGCCGATATACCTATCAAATTGACATTGACAGAACATTTCGTGTGTCGATTGTCAGTAGAGAAAGCACAACAAGTTCAAGGGCATAAACAGCAAGTCAAAGTTTTTAGCTAAAATGCATTGGTATCACGTAACGAGCCCCATCAAAAACATTAAGATGGAGGGAGCTTACTCCAGCGCGAAGACTTCTCCGAACATCATCATCATCACAACAAGCTGTGTAGCAAAACCTAGAAGACCAACAAACAGCAGAGACTAATACTTGAAAGAGGAACCAGTGAGTACCTGACCGAACAGCATTTTCTTACAGCAGGATGATCTTTTTCATGAGGATGATGATCGCTTTGACCAGTAGGATGATCTAAAACATAATGAAGAATACTGTAGAGATCTTGAGAAAACACGGTCTTGATTACTCCCACTTTGGTGCTCTATACATCTTCTAGTTAAGTTTACATATTTAATCTCATTCACTAACTACAACAAATGGTATTCCCCTGAGAATAAATCAAATTTGACTTGAAGTTAGCAGTCAGTTCTCAAAAAGCAATACTGTGCCAGCATATGTGCAGCTTTCCTCGTAATGGGTAAACAGTTCATTAGTTATGCAAACACAGGATAAATATCGATTACCAAATTACTCACCAGCCTCCATGTCTTGAAAAATAATCATTATCCAGAGATATAGCAAGCGCAACAGCTACTGCTCTTTCTGATAGGATTAATGGGCGAGCTACTTCCAACTCTTGAATCTACATTAATAAAGAAAAAGGAATCATTTCAAAACAACTGATAAACACCAGCCACTTGTCACAATATATGCCACCTTGCATTTCTAGCTCGCTCAAGATGATCTCAACACACATTCACATAACACAGCAACCAATAAACTATTTGACACAAGTTAATAACAATTTTCAGCTCTTCCCGCGACGGATTCACCGTCGACTATTCTTTTGGTAAACTAGTCTACAAAAGATTGTTTGATAGTTGAATTCGGACACTACAATATACCACAGCATGAAAGGCCAATATACTTTCTAGCGCCTCACACAATCTAACCACATGAAAATAGGGAGTTTTTCCTCTCTTTCTTTTTTGCTCTTTATTTTTATTTTCTTTTGGTTTTTATTTTTATTTTTATTTTGGTTGGGGGGGGGAATGCTTATTAATAATTGGAAAAATAAGTGAAGGTTTAAGATTTTAGTACAGGTGTTTTCTCCGCTTATGAGTAACTGGAAAAAATAAGTGAAGGTTTTAAATTTAGTAGAAGTGCTTTACCCCTGTAACAGGACAAATACTAGTATATGCATTCCCGAACCGAATCACATACTGGCCAGCATCAGTGAAAATCTGTCATACAAACAACAAACATTAATTCTTCGTCATAAAAAATAATGGAAGCTGAGGTAGTAAGTATTCCAACAGGCCCAAAACAGTTCACAAAAATGTTTTCAGGTCCACCATAAAGCTTTGCATGTCGTTCAAATCTATAGGACATTCTATTTTCTTCAGTTATCAACTGAAATGATGAACTGAAATCTGATTATGCAGCAGAAGAGACACATATGGAAAAGGCATAAGTACCCCCCGAACTAAAGTCTGATTTCCAACTACACACACAATCTTTGTGGGGGTATATTACCCCCCCCCCCCCCCCCCGCCGAACTATTTAAAAATGGAATTAATATCACCCTGATACTGAACATCCAGATTTCTGGTACAAGATACACGCTCTGGTGTATATTTTATAATTTTTTTCATTTTTCTTTCTCATTCTTTTCCTTTTTTTTCTTTTTACATTCCTTTTTGTTTATTTTTTCATTTTCTTTCTTTCTTTCACACCCATCTTCTCTCTTTCCTGTCTGGAATTGGGATGGGTTTCTTGGGTTTTACAGTGGAAGGACGACGATGGAGGTTCAACAGTATTATCCAATTTTCGATTAGTTTCAGAAATTGCAAACTATTCTTCTTTACTTTCATGTCAAGATGGTCTGCAATTTTGCCATTTAGTCTCATTTTACCGGATCGAATGAATGCTGTACACTTGAATTCATCAGAAAACATGTACTAGGCCAAAAAAGGCAAAAGTATTTCTTTAAGCAATTGGAATTTTTTTCAGAATATTGATCATAAGCCGACAGTGATTCACCATTTAATGTGGGGTAGTCGGCCGATCTGGTGAAAGAGGGAAGTTTGAGATGATAGATGAAAGGGAAAATATTAAGTACTAGTTTAAGGTAAAAGAAAGAAAAATAGAAATTTTGATTATATTTCAAAAAAGAAAAAAAAAAGAAAGGAAAAAAAGATACATCAGTTTCAGTTTTAGTAATAGTTATTTTGATGTAACTAAATATAAAGTGGCCAATTAAAAAATGACACGTGTACATATTAATCAGCTTTTAACTCATTTTGGCCTCACACCTCCAAGAGAGTGAGCACAAACTCTGTACCACCTCATCAGTCAAGGGTGAATTAATTTCACTTTGAAATAGTTCAGGAGGGTAATAGGACCCGTAAAGGTTAAGCGTGTAATTGAATATTCGACTTTAGTTCGGGGGGGGGGGGGGTAAATGTACTTTTTCCCATTATAATTATCATACCACAATGTGAGGGAAAATGAGACATAATAAACAGCTATAAATTGCAGAATTTTGACTGGGAAGTACCTTAGACCAAAGAAGACAATAAAAAGTTTAGCCTAGAAAGTAGAAACATTCAACTTCATGACAAAGACATAAAGTGCTTTCCCTGGTATGTAGAACCATTCTGATTCATGCATCCTCAGATAAATATCATTAAAAGCTCGAAAATAAAGAATCACCTCAAAACCAAAACCCCTCCAATCACGATCTATCTGAGCCAGCACCTTCCCATCGATGTCCTTCAAAGTAAATGTCCAATTCCAGAAGCCAGGATTTTCAACAACAGCGAACTGCTTATTCCTACAACATGTGATAGACATGTTCTTAGTTAGGGGTGGCAGTGGGGCGGGGCGGGGCAAGTTGAGGCTTAACCCACAAAATTTCAACCCACCCCTCCCTGCATAGCATTTTTGTACATCTTCAACCCGCCCCGCATAATTTCTTTTTATTTTCTACTTTTTAATTTTCCTATTCTGAAATTTAAGTTATTAAAATAAATTATTAATTTTAAACTTAGAATAAGTTAATAATGTAAATGAAATTGAGGCAACAAAAGCAATTAGAGACTTGGAATAAATAAAAGACTGCATAGTTACTCTAGCTTATTACTAAACAAAATTTCGAAACACAAGTTCAACATAGAGAAGAACTAAAAAGTTAGATGAACACAACAGAGAAAGAAAACAAAGGGAAGAAATTTAAGAGTTCAAAATAAAGAAAGAAATTAACAGTTCAAAATAAAGAAAGAAAAATTAAAAGTAAATTAGAAGCACAGGTGGAATCCAAATAAACCCCCATATTCAATAAATACTAGAAGGTGGAATCATATCCACAATTTTTTATCTTTTCTCTTTTGTTTTGGTTTTGAGTGGAGGGAATGCAAGAACTTCCTCTTCCGGGCCCTTCAAACTCCTTATCGGAAGATTTATTCGGGCTCCAGGTCCTGTCGGAGCCTTGGCCCCTCAACTCACAATATAGCCCTGGAGTCATCGATGATTTAGATGGCATAGTAAGAAAAAGATGTAAACAATAGTTTAGGTTCTCCAATACAAGGAGTGTATTTCTACTGACACAAAAATCTCTAACAAGATTGTAAAAAGCAAACTCCTAATATTGGATCTAATGTAAACTTAGACTTGCCACTTCACAAAAATCGCCAAAACAAAGTAAAGAATGGTTATCTATTATGAGTTGATAAGAATGATTTGGTAAATGTAACTGAAGGTTCTCCGATGGCCTGGTCAGGTTCAGTAGTTTATGATCCAACCCCGAAAAAGGGCTCAAAATCATAAAGGAAGCTTATATCTCTTAATGATGACTAATTTCATCACATATACTGGCAGATCTTCTGATTCAAATTCTAATACCTGCAATATCTGAATCTGAAGTGACATTTGCAGATTCAGGCAGATAACATTCCTATATCGCTAATCTAGCTGTCAATATGGATAGCTGGTTAAGACAACAAGTTTGTGAAAGTTCACTAAAGTAAATCGGCAGCAATTTGCTTCTTATACTGATAAGCTAAGATAGTTTCTCAATCATTTAAAAAAGCCATGGGTAAAATGTCTTTGTTAAGTAGTTAGTCATGTATAGTGTCCCACATCGAGAAATAGATACCTATTATTATGTAATCACTGTATATAAATAGGGCGTTATACAACACTTTAGAAAATCAATAATACAGATTTTTCTCCCGTGCATTCTCACATGGTATCAGAGCTAACGTGAGAGATTCATCGCTGTGCAAAAATACCAGCGACTCCGGGAAGAAAAAAAAAAGTCACTGCGCGAATTCCGGTGGCTGTCCGGCGTCGGTCCCTTTTCTGTTGGTGTTGCGCGAAAACCAATACCACCACAAGGTTAAGCATCCTCCGGCGAGCAAACCCCAGCCAGAATCTCCGGCAAAGGACGTCTCACGCGCTCACACGCACCGTCAGTAGCGAGAGATTTGTCGGCGCGTCTGTCCCACGCGCCGGCTTTCCGACCACTTTCCGACAAACCTTCTTGAGGACAGCATCCAGGTTACACCAAAATCCAACGATTTTTTATTTTTCCGGCAATTATTTCTAGTTTCCGGCGAAAATTTCCAGATTTTCCGGCAACCGTATCCAAGTTTCAGCTTGCTTTTGTGTCCAGCTTCATCTAACTAAGAAAAAAAAAGGAGGCTCTAGCTTAACTTGTTCTGACTTGGCATTCCACGGTTAACCATACAACTGTTGGTCAAGAATTTGAAAAATTGGTTGTAGCGAAATGGGATCCAATACTATGAATAGTTGGATGGTCAATCTACCGGATTATATTGAGTTTCTTCAATACAAAGCATGTAAATAGACATCTTCAGAGATAGCTTCCGTTGTTCAAACAGGTAATAGCGTGATTTGTGTCTCCCAATCTTCATCATCCGATTCTTGGGTCATTGATTCAGGTGCATCTGATCATATTTCTAGTAACAAATCTCTTTTCACTACTATTTCATATTCTCAATCTCTTCCAATAGTCACAATGGCCAATGGGTCTCAAACCATGGCAACTGCAATAGGTCAAGCAAGCCCACTTCCTTCCTTATCTTTAGATTCAGTTCTTTATGTTCCCAGTAGTCCTTTTTAATCTCATAGCCGTTAGTCGCTTAGCCAAATCACTTAAATGCACTGTTTTATTTCTTGATGACCTTGTTTTTATACAGGAACGCAGTACGGGGCGGATCATTGGTACTGGGTTACTCGAGGACGCAGAAGGGGTATCAATGCTATTCTCCTAACCTCCAGCGGTACCTTATGTCCGCTGATATTACCTTCTTTGAAACCCAATCATACTTCACAGGTCCAGGTAATCACTTAAATATTTCTGAGGTGTTACCAGTTTCATCTTTTGGAAATTCAGTCACTATCTCCCATTCATCTTCCTCTGCAACTCCAACTCCACCACCTACAGCTCCAGTTGCAGCTCCACCACCTATAGCTCCAGCTCCACCACCCAGTCCAGTTCAACCTTCTGCAGTTCCACCACTCTTGACTTATCATCGTCGTCCACGTCTAGCATCAGGCGCAGGTGATTCACGTCCTGCATCAGATTCTGCACCTGTTGCGGACTTGTCTCCTCTTAGTCGACCAATTGCACTCCGCACGCAAAGGTGTACGATCCACACTTAATCCTAATCCCCATTATGTCGGTTTAAGTTATCATCGTCTGTCATCACCTCATTATGCTTTTATATCATCTTTGTCCACTGTTTATATCCCTAAGTCTACAGGTGAGGCACTATCTCATCCAGGATGGCGCAGTGTTATCAGAGGAGAAATGCGCAAAAAAAGCTCTAAGGTTTGTTGGGGCTTTAAGCACAAAGAGCAAATAAAGCGTGGGCTTTAATAAAAAAGGCGCAAATAGAGAAAAATAACAAATATGTATGTGTAGTTCAAGACTAATAACTATAAGTATGAATACCGAATATATGGACAAAGTAATTGAAGAAAATTTATGATAAAGTAAAATATCAATTGTTTAGTGTCGCCTCTTAAGGATTGCACTAATTGGCAAAGAAAAGTATGTCTTAGAACCTTGATGATCACACTGAAGCGCTTGCTAAGCGAGGCGAAGCGCTCAACATGTTTTGAGCCTCGCTTCAGGGCTTTAAGCGCGCATTTGATAACACTGGAATGGCGACAGGCTATGATTGACGAGATGTCTGCTTTACATGCGAATGGCACTTGGGAGCTTGTTCCTCTTCCTTCAGGTAAGTCTATTGTTAGTTGTCCTTGGGTTTATGCAGTCAAGATGTCTGCTATGATTGACGAGATGTCTGCTTTACATGCGAATGGCACTTGGGAGTTTGTTCCTCTTCCTTCAGGTAAGTCTATTGTTGGTCGTCGTTGGGTTTATGCAGTCAAAGCCGCCCGGATGGCCAGGTTGATCGGCTTAAGGCTCGTCTTGTTGCAAAAAGATACTCTCAGATTTTTGGGTTTGATTATAGTGACACTTTTTCTCCCGTGGCTAAAGTAACATCTATTCGTCTCTTTTTGTCCATGGCTGTTGTACGTCATTGGTCTCTTTATCAGTTAGACATTAAGAATGTTTTTCACCACGGTGATCTTGAGGAAGAAGTTTATATGGAGCAACCACCTGGTTTTGTTGCTCAGGGGGAGTCTAATGGTCTTGTATGCCGATTGCGCAGGTCACTATATGGTTTGAAACAGTCCCCTCGAGCTTGGTTTGGTAAGTTCAGCACAGTTATTCAGGGGTTCGGCATGACTCGTAGTGAAATTGATCACTCTGTGTTTTATCGGCATTCTGCTCCTAATTTTTGTATTTATCTGGTGGTTTATGTTGATGATATTGTTATTACTGGCAATGATCAGGATGGTATTACTAATCTGAAGCAGCATCTCTTTCAGCATTTCCAGACTAAGGATCTGGGCAGATTGAAGTCTTTTCTAGGTATTGAGGTCGCTCAGTCTAGCTCAGGTATTGTTATTTCACAGCTAAAGTATGCCTTAGACATTCTTGAGGAGACTGAAATGATGGACTGCAGACCTGTTGACACTTCTATGGATCCGAATGTTAAGCTTCTGCCAGGACAGGGGGAGCCACTTAGAGATCCTACGAGATATAGGAGGTTGGTTGGCAAATTGAATTACCTAACAGTGACTAGACCTGACATTTCTTTTCCGGTGAGTGTTGTAGGTCAGTTTATAGATTCTCCGTGTGATAATCATTGGGATGCAGTTGTTCGCATTCTTCGATATATAAAGTCAGCTCCATGCAAAGGATTACTATTCAAGGATCGAGGCCACGAGCAGATTGTTGGGTACACAGATGCTGATTGGGCAGGATCACTTTCTGATAGACGTTCTACGTCTGGATATTGTGTTCTAGTAGGAGGTAATTTGGTCTCTTAGAAAAGCAAGAAACAGAATGTAGTTGCTCAATCTAGCGCCGAAGCAGAATATCGAGCCATGGCTATGGCAACGTGTGAGCTAGTTTAGGTCAAGCAGTTGCTCAAGGAGTTGAAGTTCGGAGAAATCAGCAAGATGGAACTGGTGTGTGATAATCAAGCTGCTCTTCATATTGCGTCAAATCCGGTGTTCCATGAAAGGACTAAACACATTGAGATCAACTGTCACTTTGTCAGAGAAAAGATACTCTCAAGAGATATTATTACAAAGTTTGTGAAGTCGAACGATCAGCTAGCAGATATTTTCACTAAGTCTCTTACTGGTTCTCGTATTAGTTACATCTGTAACATGCTCGGTACATATGATTTATATGCACCGGCTTGAGGGGGAGTATTAAGTAGTTAGTCATGTATAGTGTCCCACATCAGGAAGTAGATACTATTATTATGTAATCACTGTATATAAATAGGGCGTTGTACAACACTTTAGAAAATCAATAATATAGATTTTTCTCCCGTGCATTCTCACAGTCTCCTTCCTGCATTCGATTGTATCTGTCTACCATCTTACCAACAAGCACCAGTAGACATTTACCATAGAAGCCCGGTCATAGCTATTGAATTCAACTGCTACCTAGTTCCAGCTACCTATTAACTAAGTTTAAGATAGAAACTTCAAAAATCTTTACTAGTTCTCTCAAGTCGACAGCCTAAATCATAATTCATCTCAAGCAATATCCTGGTTCAAGTTTTAAATAATTTTCAGGATTTAACTGACTCTCCATATTTACTAAATTACGGTTCGAATTGCATACTAATTTTTATGAATGGATCCAAAATAAGGGTTAAATTTGGTTAATTTAGACGGAAGTGCAAAAGGTGGAATAAAAAAACTTTTCTTCGTAGAAAATAAGTAACAAGATATTTCATATTAGCAAAGTGAACATGGATTTGCGATGGCTATAGATGAAAAGCACGATATTTATTTGAAAAAGGAGGTGTCTGATGTAAAATGTCTATTACCTAAGTATGATTTAACAAGTTCTAGAAGAAAATGTTACCCGGTAATAAGGTAAAGCCCAAAGGTTGCTCCCTTCTTGTCGACCATCTCTCCTTTTTATAGAAAAACCAGGAGATGTGATAAATTTCAAGAACTTGATATAACCATACCACCCACTAAACTTGAACTTTTTTCTCTTTCACATTGTAGAATGTGAAATTAGAATATTTTAAGCTTTATGAACCCAACTGACTTCAATTTACATGTTAAAAACCTCAATCCAACTTAAATCCACTCTCAATTAATGAACCATGTAAGTTATTCAACCAATTTTACAATCCCTTAGTAAAATCATTGTTACTGTCTCCACCTAATCCGATCTTCGAATCATACAACCCCTCGAAACAAGAGATTTGACAGAGAAAGATAAATATGTGACTAACATGAATACGTGGAAATACTGGAAATGAAGATTACCCCAAGTACAAATCATAAATTCTCTTCCAGAGATGCCATCTTCTGTGGACAACACCAACCTCCTGGAAACATTTACAGCAAGACCTTTAAACTATTGGAATATATTTAGTAAAAAATGATAATTCACCGGAATGGCTTGTAGAAGTGCATACTTTTCCATTTATCTCTGCGTAAATTGAGCTGTTGATCCACCAAAAGGGCCTCCGAACCTTATTTGACAAGAGAAGATGGCTAAAGTATATATTCGGGTATACATATATTCTGAAACTAGAGGTAACTGGATAGCTCAATGAACAATAGAAAACCCCTGTTTTGAATCTCTTACCCTAAAGAGCTCATTACCCAGGCCGTCAGTTATGCAAGCCACAAGTGGACGCCTTGTACGAAGCAACTACAATAAAGAAAAACAACACATTTAGGTGAAGAGTTACTTAATAAAATTTCTGGAACACTCTAATAAAGAAAAAAAAAAAGAATCAGCTTGCTGTCAGTTTAAGGTATTAGTGTACAATTAACGCAACAAGATCTTCACTTGTGAAACCTGTATCAAATGCCAGGTTCTCAAAAGCTCTTTCATCTATTGATACTTTTTTGGGGTCCCTTTTTGGGACAAGTAATGAGGAAACTTTTTTAAATGCAACCTGCACTGAGCCAGTGCTAGAAAAGGTAGTAACAGAGAGTGCAATTCCCCTATCGGATAAATCATTAAAATCTACATCATGTACAATGGTAAGGTTGCACCAGAAAGCTAAAAAAGAAATGCAACTATGTTTAAGGCCAAGTATGTTTCTATTTTTGCCTTCAAAAAAAATTTCTTCCAATCCATAAAGTTCACCAGATGGCAAGGGGATTGGAGTTCCAAGTTTTACAGAAGGGTAGCTTAGTCTGTGTCTTTTCCAACAAAGTAGTAAGTCACAGGTGGATTTAGGCATTGTTCAAGTGGGGCCAAGTATTGCTAAAAACACGTTCAATATCTGCCGAGTGATATTACAATGCGTGAAAAGATGATAGACATCCTCTGTTGGCTCTTCACACAAAATGCATCTACAGCAGAGTTGAAAACCCCTATTCTGAAAATTAGATTAAGGATTAAGTCATGCCTCCCTAACCACTAACCAACCGAAACATGAAAACTTCAAGGGAGCTCTGTTGTACCAGCTTTTGTTCCATGGGAAGGCATCCAAATTGCTGCTTATGACAAGCTACCTGCAACATGTTTTAACAGAGAAAAGACCCTTGGAATGTCCCTTCTCCTTAAGAATATCTGGTTTATGTGGTGTCAGAAAACATTTGCTTAATTATTGAAGCAAAAGACATACCCGTCCCGCTTCCCAATCATTCATGTTCCCTCTAAGGAAAGATCCCAGCTATGTATGGACCAAAAATCTGCAACTGAAGCATTATGCAAAGAGGATATTTTTTAAATATCGGGAAATTGCTCTTTTAAGAGGAATGTGTCCCAACCAATCATCTTCGCAAAACCTGATTTTCCGACCATTTCCCAACAGAAATTCCATGTTTACCATGAAGTTGTTCCACTAGAGTCGCATATGTTTCCAAACTCCAGTGCAATGCGATGACCTTGAAATGGTGCACCGTGGACTGTCAAATGTAAATCTTTCCATCAAGGTTCTGCTCCAGAGTGCATTTTCCTCCAAATTGAACCTCCATAGTCGTTTCATTAAGAGACTTTCATTGTGACACTTGAGATTCTTGATGCCAAGGCCTTCATTCTTTTTAGGATTAGTAACATTTTTCCAATTTACAAGAAAAAAAGGAAATGGAGTCTTTGTCACCACGCCAAAGAAAGTCTCTCCTTAATTTTTCCCTCCGTTTCAACATCAAAGTTGGGGCGGGGAAGAGAGACATGGTGCAGGTAGGCCGGGCTTCAAGGATGCTGTTGATCAAAGTAACTCTACTGCCCAAAGAGAGATATTGTTTCTTCCCAGGTCATCAATTCCTCTCCATCTTCTCAAGAAACCCATTCCATATTGTCACAGATATGTGTTTTTCCCAAAGACAATCCTAGATACTTTGTGGGAAGCAATCCAATGTTACATTCCATAACGCTTGCCAGTTGGCCAATGTCAGTCACACTGTTGAGTGGAAAAAAAGGGATTTTTGCAAAGTTAATGTGTAGGCCAGATACGCGTCAAACATAGTATCACACTCAATATCGAAACTAGTTCCTCAGCTTCAGAAAAATCAAAGTATCATATGGGAGATGTTAACACTCCCAGTGCCATTAATATCGGCATAAAAACCCCTGATCCAATTGGCCTGACCAGCACGGTATAACATCTTGCTAAACCCCTTCATGACAAGAATAAACAGAAAAGAAGAGAGGGGATCACCTTATCTAAGACTCCTTTGAGTGGAGAAGAAACCCGGGGTATGCCATTGACAAGACCAGAGAATTTAACTGATGATAGACAAAATCTCATCCAATCAATCCACTTAAAAAGCTGAAACCTATTTGTCTCAGGAGATACAACAGGAACTTCCAATTTAAGTGATCAAAAGCTTTCTTAATGTCAAACTTACAAATGATTCCCGATTTTCCGATTTCATCCTTGAGTCCAAGTACTCATTCGTGATCAAGGTCGCATCAATTATGTTTCTATTGCTAAGAAATGTCATTTGAGAAGAGTTAACTAACTTGGGCATCACTTTTCTAATTCTATCGACAAATGCCTTGGAAAGAATTTTGTAGAAACCGCCTATCAAGCTGATAGGCCTATAATCCTTGAGCTCCTTCGTGTCAAGATTCCTCTCAAATATTCTAACTGGTGAATTTGATTAAGTGCATTCAGCAAGTCTTGTTTAACATTTAACCAACATTTCTGGAAAATACCCATAGAGAAGCCGTCTGGAAGACCGGGCTGGAGGCTGTCTCAATGTCTCTATTTTTGAGAACTCCAAGAATCTACTCCTCTTGAAAAGGTTAATGCAAGCTTATTTTCATCAATGGAAATGCAAGGAGTATTTCCAAAGGACCATTGAGGTCTCCAAGACTCATTCTCGCTGTATAGAGCCTCATAAAAGCAAAGAATCTCATTTACAATTACTTCCTTGTCTTAGTTGATGTTCTTTTTAATTCCCAACCTATCAGTTTGCTTGAATTTTTTGTGAGCGTTATCCATTCTGTGGAAGAAGCTTGTATTGGTGTTTCCTTTTCAATTCGAGACAACTAGATTTACGTCCTCCAATCACCTCAAGTTCCATTTGGCAGATTGATTTGGATAAGAGAAGCTCGTCTGACAAAGCTGTTTCTTCAGCTTGCTTGTCAAGTTCCAAGATCTTGTTATTATGGCAATAGGGCGGGGCGGGGCGGGGCGGTTGAACCTTAACCCGCAAAGATTTCAACCCGCCCCGCCCCGCATAACAAGTTTTTTCTATTTTCAACCCGCCCCGTATAGCAATTTGTTTTCCCGTTTTTAGTGAGGAGTAATTCGGTGGCAAATCTTTTTCTAACTTGAGACATCATTCATCTCCATTCTTTAGATATTTTTTTAAAAGCATTTCAGCTTTAGACAGTGAATTGCTAATTAATATACTCACTTTTTCCCTTCTCTAACATTTATTTTTGCTTTGTATATAAAATATAGTAGTATTTACTTAGAGAGAGACACTGTTATTACTATTTTTCTTTCACTGTTATTTTTCTTTCACGGGATGATTTTAGCTTTGGCTCCGAAATTTATGATCCTATAGTTTATTTAGCAAAATTGCAGGCTTCAGACTCTTATATTAATAAATAGTAAGAACACTCCAAAACAAAAGGAAACTACAATTATCCAATACATATTTATTTTGCAAAACTTTTTTTTTCTCTCAAAAGTACATTGGGAAATTATATATTTAAGATTTTAGATTATTGTCATAAGATTTGTAGTAATAATTAGTAACCACGTACCAAAAATTGTTTGTTCAAGAATTAAATGTGTAGAAGATAAAATTTTCAGTTGCAAATCCTTAACTTAGCTACTTATTTTGATCTAATACGCAGCCCGCAACAAACCCGCAACCGCTTTAAACACCTTTTAAAAATCTAAACCCGCCCCGCACCCGCATAACCTTAAAGCCACCCCGCCCCGCCCCGCAAAAGCTCAAACCCGCACCGCACCGCACCCGCATCGCCCCGTTGCCATCCCTACTTGTTAAAAATGGCATTTTTTCCGGTCTCCAAGTGACCAAAAAATAGTTTGTTCCATTATTTAAGCTTAGACTTTAGCAACTTTAATTTCTTGGCAAATAGGAAAACTGGGCCGCCAAGAATAATGCAAGAATTCCACCATGCTAACCAGTCCCACAAAGACAAGATGGTCCAACCACATGTTCTCGAACTTGAAATAAGAGGGGTTTCTAGACCATATCTGTATTGGTAAAATACGGTTGTGACACGTGGCAAGCGTGATGGATGATGCGTTACGAGTATTTCCTAGCTACACACTACGTCACCCGTAATCTTTTGGGCCAAAGACCAGAGATCCAGATATCACCTTCGAGATTGCACAGCTTGTATTGGGCAAGGGAGGCTTTGGAGTCCTCCTATCGGGAAGCCACAAGCGTCCGGATGGATACTCACCTGATTATATCGGACTACGAGATACACAGAATCCTCACATAACTGCGGCCCTCAGTTACACCCCATGTAAACGTAACCGGCTAGATTTACACCTACTGCAAATAATGCGAGTAAGGGCTAGGCGGGATATTAGGAGAGCAGTTATGTTAGGATTAGAGTATAAATACCTCTCTTTTCATATTTGTACCCATTCTGATTGACACATTCATACTTTACTATATTGGAATTACTGTTGTTCTTCCCCTTGAATTATCACGATCAACTACAAACTCTCTTCATAGAATCATTAACAAGAATTACTTTTACTTGTTCTTTATCGCTATTACATATTTTTCATCCATGATTGTTAATCTCATTCACTTATTTTTCTCTAAAAAACATCTATTCAATTGGATTGTTGCAGTTGCTTGTGGCACTATTATCAGATTTAATTGCTTTATCCAAAATCTATATTTTAGGTTAAACACTTCCTACATTCAAGAATGAGAGGACAATGATCAGAAACAATACGTGGGAGAACAGATTGCTTGATAGAGCCAAAGAATGCTTGATAGAGCCAAAGAATTCATCCCAGCCAAGTACAAGAATCCATCGTTTATTCGGAGTTTTACTGGGTACGTTGTTGATATGGGCTGAGGCTAGAGGGTTTAAGTTTTGGGGTTTGTTTATTAAGAGAGAATTGGCATGGCACCATAACTGAGGGATGGGAATAATCGAGGAACAAAGAGGTTTAAGAATGGACTGAGATTCATTTGGATTTTATGGGTTAAGAGGGCTGATTTTTTAAGTCGGGCCTGCTTCGGGTGACATTATAGAAGTGGGGTTTTCTGAAAGTGACTGAGAGAGCGTGAGGGAAGGGTTGAATGAGCCAAAAGAAATAGCATATGGATATTTCGGTATGTGAAAATTTAAGTGAGAGATACTTTGAGGGTTAGAAACATAACTTGGAGTAATATCAGGTATTTGAGAGATGACTGACCCACGAAAATTTGAAATTTGAAAAGCTTCCAAGGCTATTACATTTGTTGATAGACCATGGAAAGATCCGCTCCGAACAAAATCACCACTTTAGCTTTCTTCTTCACAGAATCACGTTTGTCGAACCATAAGAAAAGGGCTTTTCCACCCACTAGAATGCACCAGAATTTTCATTAGAGATGAATCAGGAAACCTGGGTATCTTAGAGGGTGGGTTTCGGATACAAATCCTTGCCTTTTTACAATTACTTCTATCAATAGTCTGAATATCTAAGTCAACAAGTCTTCCCAAAAAACTTCCCACTTCTTGGAAGAGATTTTCAGACCACAAATGAAGAGGTAATTCCATGAGTCTGATCCAAGTGGAAGAAAGGGCCCTTTTCCCTTAGAAAAGCAAATATTCGGAGTCAGATCAAAAGAGAAGCAAGACATGCCCCTCTAAACCCAGCTAGACTTTAAAATGGACATCGTAGTGTGAACTAAGGGAAATTCAATCAGGAAAAGACCACCAAATTGTTTCTTTTACACAACTTCTATCCTCCATCTATTACGAACTCAAAGCATCACATCATTTAATAAGGCTGGGATTGGCATGTCATAAAGCTCCCTACCAAACACCTTTTGAAAAATTCTTTCCTGAACAAAGTGAAGGCTTCATTAATGAGAATTCTATTGGTTTCCTGGTCTTTGGTTTTACTGGCACGAACAGAGTCTAGAGATCATTTTCTCAATCTGGTAACTTCTGCGCAACTATTAGGCTTAGATAGAGTCTCTAAATTGGGAGATTTTTCTATGAAATTCCATAGCTTATCTGTAATAACAGACCCAGAGTTCTTTGAAATTCTGAAACAATAATTGCACTCCATCTTCTCCCCTAAAAAGTGACGATACGCATAAATCTACCATAAACGTCGAAATTCTGTGGTAACATAATGATTGTGCAGCTTCATTTCTCAACCATCTGCTACAAATGTTTCGGTGTCTTTCAGTAACAAGCAACATAATACATGACTTGACAAAACCAGATCAGAAACCTTGTTGACGAAAATTCAACTAACAAATCTGGGCTTGCATTTAATCCATTCATACCTGCATTCTTTTTCGGTGATGTTCTCTATCACCTCAAAAGATTTGTTGTCCACACAAACAAAGGCATGTGTTCCACAAGAAAAGAAAAAAGATTACAGCTTGTAGATGATCAAACTAGAAGATGACCTGAAAGCCCGTACAAAAAAGATTTGGAAAGAAAGAGAAGAAAGTGAGCGTTGTAGAAGATGAAAAAGAGTGAAAAATGGAAGTGGTAGAGTGGAACTGTAGTAGTAAGAGGGTGGAAAAGGGAATGCGAAGATTATGAGGGGATTTTCGAGACTGGGAAAGTTAGAGAGAGGGAAGAGCATCTCTCTTCCTTTTTTCTTAGTAGACGCAATACCTTTTTTAGCACCCATCTATTGATGCTTTCTTCTCTCTTTTATCTCTTTTGATAGGTAAAGAACAATACTAATTGATGAAATCTCTAAGTGTACATAACCAATTAACAGAGGATAGAACCAAGAACATGACGCATCAAACAGCAGCCAAGTGTCTCTGTTGATTAGTGTAATTAGTAGAAAGATATGATTAGATTAGATTAATTCTCTAGCCTAATTATAGGCAGATTTTATTCTATAGCTTGATTGTAGCAATTACTGATTTCATTTCCTAGTTTAGCCATAGGATTCATTGTATAAAATGTCAGTACTCTTGATGTAAATATATATACAGAAATACAAGAAGCTCTTCCTTCTTCTTGAAATCATCATGGTATCAGAGTCTCTGCTGCCATTTTGAGGTGAGTTTCCTCCCTCAGCAGCACTATAGGGTTCCAGTTCTTTGAAGAGGTCGAATTTTTCCTCCCTCACGGTGGCTCACGGTGGCTGTACGCATCGAAACAATTATATACCAGTAGTGTGGAAAAACTAACACCACTACAAGCTCCCTCATGCGACAGCGACAAAACCCTAGTAAGCAGCTCCGAGAAGGACCTCTCCACGCGCCGTCAAGAGCTCTGACTCCGGCGACGCATATATCTCACGTGCCGGCGAGTAGACAGCCTTCCAGCGACTTTTTCTGGAATATTTTTGCTCCTTTCAGATCGCCGGCAAATTCCGAGCCTACTCCAGTTCCAAATTTTTTTTTTCTCTCACCGGAGGTAGGGTTTCAGCTTCTCAGATCTTGTTCTCCAGCGAAGTTTGCTATTTTTTTCTCTCATCCTTGGAGTTCAGGTTCGTTCGATACTTTGGTAGAAAAGAGTAATTTCTTTCTCTAGGTTTGATTATTTCAGATTGTGATTCCTTTTTTTGGCTTCTGGACTGCTACTTGTGAAATAATGGGGGACACCAAATCAACAGATAATGCTCTTTCACAAATGGTTAATTCTGTTTCACAAGTTAGCGCAGTTAAATTGGATGGGGCTAGTACATATCTTGCTTGGATAAGATCTTGTTTGCTTTTTATTAAGTCTAGAAAGTTGCTTAGTTATATTATGGGAGAAAAGAAAGCACCTGTTGTGACTGATGCTAGCTATAGACAATGGGATTCAGATAATTCCCTAGTTATGACATGGCTTTTAGATACTATGCACCCTCGAATTTCTAAACAGTATTTATTGCTTGATACTGCTGAAAAGATCTGGAATTCTACTAAGCGCACTTACTCTCGTAAGGGAAATGACGCTCAGGTCTTTGAAATTCGAAATAAGATTCATGTCACTAAGCAAGGTGAGTTGACTATCACTGACTACTATTCCGAGTTAACTGGGTTATGGCAGGAAATTGACTACTATCAGGATCTCCAAGCAAAGTGTACCGATGATGCAGTTCACTTTCAGAAATTGGTTGAAAAAGAAAGGATATATGATTTTCTTGCTGGTTTGAACCCAGAGTACGATCAGATCAGGGTTCAAGTTCTTGGTAAAGTTCCTTTTCCTTCTCTTGAGGATGCATACTCTTATGTTTAACAGGAAGAGAGCCGACGAGGAGTCATGCTTTATTCAGCACCAACCGAGAAGTCTGGGTTAACTGTGTCTCATGACCAAACAAAGGCATTCACTTCTGATAAAGATCATTTGCACTGTGATTACTGTGGAAAGTCAAGACATACAAAAGAGGCATGCTGGAAACTGCATGGTAGACCAACTAGAGGTCGTGGAGGCAAGCGTGTCGGTCTATCAAGGGGTCAAGCAAATATTGCAGAAAATGTGGAAACATTCAGAGAAACTGCTTCAGGAGAAACTTTGTCTTCAGAGGAAGTTCAGCACCTTCGCCGTCTCTTGAACAAACTTGACACTTCTAATGTTGGGACTTCCAATTATGTGAAGTCAGGTATTGCCTTTAATGCCCATCTTAATTCTTGGATTATTGATTCTGGTGCGAATAGACACAAGACAGGCTCCTCTAAAGGCTTTCAAAACTACTCTCCTAGTACCAAAGGGGATTGTGTCAGAATAGCCAATGGCTCCCTAACTCCCGTCTCTGGAATTCTGTTATCTGTACACCTGATATTACATTGTCATCCGTTCTTCATGTACCTGAGTTTCCCGTTAACTTGTTATCTGTTAGCGCCATCACCAAAAAACTAAACTGTAGTGTCGAGTTCTTCCCTGATTATTGTGTTTTTCAGGATCTTCAAACAAGGAAGAGGATTGGCAGTGGTAGATTGCATGATGATTTATATTGGATTGATAGAACTCGAGACTTTGGTCAAGCCTTTTTTGGAGGAAATAAGAACGTCAACCAAGAAATAATACAATGACATAGACGATTGGGGCACCCATCCTTTTTTGTTCTAAAGAAATTATATCCTAGTTTGTTTTCTAGAACTGAGTTTGAATCTTTGTTTTGTGATGCTTGTGAATATGCCAAGCACACTAGAAACTCTTATCTTTTAAGTGATAATAAAAGTACTATTCCTTTTTCGACTATTCACTGTGATGTATGGTGTCCCACTCAAACAGTTTCCTTATCTAGTAGTCGATGGTTTGTTACTTTTATTGATTGTTGTACTAGGATGACTTGGGTATATTTGTTGAAGGCCAAAAATGAAGTCTTCTTCTGTTTTCAGTCGTTTCATAAGATGATTTGTACCCAATTTGAGGTCAAGATAAAAATCTTGCGAACTGACAATGGCACAGAATATATGGGTAAAGATTTTGGTGCTTATTTGGAGTCTTTTGGGATAATCCATCAAACTAGTTGTCCTTATACTAGTGCACAAAATGAGGTTGCTGAAAGGAAAAATAGGCATTTGCTAGAAGTGGCACGATCTCTAATGTTTACTATGAATCTACCAAAACTTTACTGGGGATGTCATTCTAGTAGCTGCCTACCTTATCAATAGAATGCCACTTAAAAGTCTCAATTTTCAGAGTCCTTTGGAAGCTTTGAAGGGTAAGAATGATTATATTGTTCCTCCGAAGGTGTTTGGTTGTGTTTGCTTTGTTCACACTAGGAGTTCGGGAAAACTTGATCCTAGAGCTATTAAATGTGTCTTTATTGGTATTCTCCAACGCAAAAAGGGTATAAATGTTATCATCCTCCTTCTAGGAGATCCTTCGTCAGCATGGATGTTACCTTTCGAGAATCTGAGCCCTATTACAATAAAACACTATCACCTCTTCAGGGGGAGAGCTATAAGGATGAAGAGATGATTCTCACTGTTGAAGCCACTAAGACAGGAGAAAGTGAAATTGAAGAAAGAATTCAGGGGGAGACTATTGGGCGTTTGGATAAACCTGATTTGATAACTTATTCAAGGAAAAAGAGAACTGAAGAAGTCATCATGCAATCTGCTGAAGCTGAACCCTCTTCTGTTGTTGAAACCTCTTCTACTGGTGAGTTATCTACATTTCCTAGTGAGTTAGATGTGCCTATTGCTTACAGAAAAGGAGTCAGATCTTGCACCAAACATCCCTTATCTAACTTTGTCTCCTATAATTCCTTATCTCCTTCCTATAGAGCTTTTGCCTTGTCTATTTCTTCTGTGTCTATTCCCCAGAATTGGAGGGAAGTTTTTGCAGATCTTAAATGAAAGCAAACTATGATTGAAGAAATGAAGGCCTTGTCAAAGAATGAGACTTGAAATCTTGTCACTTCACCACTAAATAAGAAATTGGTTGGTTGCAAATGGGTCTTTACTGTGAAGCACAAAGCTGATGGTTCGATTGAAGGATTCAAAGCAAGACTGGTGGCTAAGGGGTTCACTCAAACTTATGGAGTGGACTATCGGGGAGGCATTTGCCCCTGTTGCAAAAATGAACACTATTAGAATTCTTTTGTATTGTGCAGTTAATCTTGATTGGGACTTACAACAGTTTGATGTGAAGAATGCATTTCTTCATGGCGACTTAGAAGAAGAGGTGTATATGGAGATTCCTCCTGAATTTGATACTGAACAAAGTCAAGGAAAAGTGTGCAAACTGAAGAAAGCCTGTACGGACTGAAGCAATCTCCAAGAGCTTGGTTTGGCAGATTCTGCAAAGCAATGATCTCCTTCGGTTACCAACAAAGTAATGCTGATCATACCCTTTTCATAAAACACCAAAAAGGTAAACTCACTCTTCTCGTAGTTTATGTTGATGACATAGTAATGACAGGGAATGATGATGAAGAGATGGCCCGATTGAAGAAGCTGTTAGCCCAGGAATTCGAGATCAAAGATCTAGGGAAGTTGCAATACTTCTTGGGAACTGAGGTTGCTAGATCAAAAAGAGGAATTTTTATTTCTCAAAGGAAATATATCCTAGATCTCTTGAAAGAAACTGGTATGACAGGTTGCAAACCAGTAGAATCTCCCATTGAAAGCAATCACAAGTTACAAACTGGGGTTAGAAAGTCAATTGATAAGGAGAGATATCAGAGGTTGGTTGGAAAACTCATTTATCTCTCTCACACTAGGCCAGACATAGCCTATTCAGTTAGCTTGGTGAGTCAGTTCATGCACGATCCACGAGATCCTCATTTGCAAGCTGTCTTTCACATTTTGCGGTATCTGAAGTGTGCACCAGGAAAGGGTCTACTTTTCTCCACTCATGGTCACCTCCAAATAGAAGCCTTTACAGATGCGGATTGGGCTGGATCTCTAGATGACAGAAGATCTACATCTGGTTATTGTACACTCGTGGGAGGGAATGTAGTTACTTGGAGAAGCAAGAAACAAAATGTAGTTGCCAGATCCAGTGCAGAAGCAGAATATAGAGCAATGGCCCAGGGTGTTTGTGAACTTATTTGGTTACAAAAGTTAATGAAGGAATTGAGATTGTCTGAAACCGGAAAATTTTTGTTATATTGCGACAACAAGGCTGCGATCAGTATAGCTCATAATCCTGTTCAACATGATAGAACAAAACATGTTGAAATTGATCGACATTTCATCAAAGAAAAGATTGTTGGTGGTACGTTGAGTTTGCTTCATGTATCGTCAGAAAAGCAGCTAGCGGATGTGCTCACAAAAGGTCTCAGCAAAAAGACTTTTTACACTTTGGTTTGCAAGTTGGGCATGTGCGACATCTTTGCACCAACTTGAGGGGGAGTGTTGATTAGTGTAATTAGTAGAAAGATATGATTAGATTAGATTTTATTCTCTATCCTAATTATAGGCAGATTTTATTCTGTAGCTTGATTGTAGCAATTACTGATTTTATTTCCTAGTTTAGCCATAGGATTCATTGTATAAAATGTCAGTACTCTTGATGTAAATATATATACATAAATACAAGAAGCTCTTCCTTCTTCTTGAAATCATTAGTCTCCTAAAGTTCACTCATGTAGCCTTCACACGTGTACTAAAACCAACTTATCCCAACTAATACTAGGACTGATGAGTAGAGTCAAACCCATGATCCCCTTCAAGAACATATAGCCAATTTCGCCAAGCTTTTTTTTGGGCAAAAGTATTTTTTTCCCAAAATTAAGGTATTTGGCCAAGCGTCTATATGGAAAAAAAGGTGTATTTGAGTAGAAGCAGAAGCAGTTTCTGCGAAGCAGAAAAAAGTAACTTCTTCCCAAAAGCACTTTTGAGTAAAATACACTTATAAGCACTTCTTAACAGCTTGGCCAAACACTAATTGCTGCTCAAAAATACTTTTCACATTAATTAGCCAAACACAAATTGCTTCTCACCAAAAATACTTTTTTAAAAAGCACTTTTGAGAAAAATACTTTTCAAAATAAGTTGATCTTAGAAGCTTGGCCAAACAGGCCAATAGAATGGGTATAGCGCTTAGATGGCGATGTGCTAAACCCTTAGTTTTAAGATAGAATGTCGTGATTTCTTGCCCCACCCTCGGAGAGAAACAAAGATATACACCTAATTGATCAGCTTTAATCAGATGTATAATATCAGTAACAGCGTAAGAGAGAGTTCCAACATTTTCAACAGAGTTCAATTTCTCTGGAGCCTAAAGCAAGTTAGGAGTCTCTGCCTCTCCCTCTCTATCTCTCCTCTCTGTTTTAATAACTTCTCACCGGAAGACAGTACGCATATCTGTCATAGATTGACATACAAGAAGATTATCAGGTTTCAAAATATCGTTCACAAATTTCTTGCCCAGCCTAAATTCGGAATGTGTTATTCAGTCCTCTGACAGAGAGCACTTCAAAAATGATGAACAGAAAAACTCGTGCATGGCAAGACAGGAAAAACTGGAAAGATTAAACAAGAGCGATATGCATTGACTCCAGTAAAACTAATGAAATGTTTATTATGAATGTAGTTCTCTGCTTTATATCAAATTTCATGTGCACAGTTGATAAGCAATAGTTCACCACTATCAATTTTTTTCCAAACTTTTTAAGATATTGAACAAACGATACTTCTTCATTCAGGGTAACTCATCAGCCATATTATTGGTTATTGACCACAGGTTAGAGAACTTCTTAGTTTATCATTATTCCACTCCCGCAATGCAGCTTAGAGAACAAACACACAAGTGCACTGAGTCTGACGCATGACAACTCCAAGTATCTTTCAGCTTTAAGAGTATCTTTTCATTCTTTCCTTTTTTGCATAGGTTGACAGAGGAGAACATTTAAGTGAAATATATGTGCACAAAAGTCAGAAAATACATTCATGAATGGCACATCATGAACTGTAAGAATATCTAGACAGGAGTGAAGATCATTGTAAGGCCCGTAAAATTTTACTAAAACCCGGGGTTTCATGGTGCCGAGTTAGACTTATGTGTTGATGACTGTAGCGGTTCGGACTTTTTGGGTTGAACAATGCGTTGGGGAGTTTGAAGAAAAATTTTGGAACTGCAGGGCATTTCTGCGGTCGCAGAACTGATCTGCGGACCGCAGATCTGTCACAGAAATCTGGGCAAATTTTTGGACCATTATGCGGCCGCATAATCATTTCGCGGGTCGCACAACCCATCGCAGCTCCAACACAAAAATTTCCGGAAGGAAGTTCTGCGGCGCATTATGCGACCGCAGAATAGGTCTGCGGACCGCAGACCGGTCGCAGTGTGAGGCAGGAGTGCCCAGTTCCGGAGGGCCATTATGCGGTCCATTTTGCGGACCGCGGAAGCGTTATGCGGGATCTGCGTCGGGGCTTCATTTTTCTGGTTTTATAAACCCGACCCCATTCTTATAAAACAATCTTAGGGATCATTTTAAAAGGTTCAAACTTATATTTTAGAGAGAGGAAGGTGGTCTAGAGTGAGAAAAGGAATTTCTAAGTCATTTGTTCATCAATCTTTGCTCAAGCCTTGAAGATTTCACAAGGGTACCTCACAAGGTCTTCATCCTAGAGGTAAGATTCTACTCCATAGTCCTCAATTTCGTGATTTTACTGAAAATAGGTAATGAGAAAAGCAATTTTTGGGTGTGGGAGTTGTCCATTATGCATGCATGTACTATCAAGGGTTGGGGGAAGAATGTTGAGCTAAATTGGGTAGACTTTGGGTAGTGGGATGAGGGAATCCACCATAGGAGGACCTTGAAATCATAATACCCACCTAGTGTTTGATAAAATGCTCAAATGAGCTGGAACCATAAACTTTCTCCTAATTTGTGTTCAATTTTGCTATATTTCTAAATAGATTGAAGTGGCTAAGATTCCGTAAAATTGTAGTAATTTAAAAGGCTCGAGGCGAGGTATGCTGGCTAAACTCATCTCTTAGAATTGAACCCCACAATATCCTTGTAAGTCCCGAGTTGTTCATTATGAATTGATTATTCCGAATAAGCCTTGTGTCGAAAGATATATGTTCAATATGTATTGTTACCTTTTTCAAAAAAAAGATATATGTTCAATATGTATTCCAATGTTCTTGTTATGTTATATTCTATTTGAAAATGTACTCGAAGCATGGGTTGCATATCGAAATGTTATATCTTTAAGTCGTGATTCAAATGAAGGCTATTATGTCAAGTTGTGTAAGAAATCTCAATGTGTTTAATATTCTTATTTGCTCAATATGTGGACTTAAAGTCTTGAATAGAAATGCTCTGTTGTTGATGATCCATGATAAGGTTTGAAAGTGAAAGAGATGAATATGAAGTATGAAATACGGCCAACGTGCCAAGAGTGACATTGTGTTATGGCCATCGGTGCCAATGAACTGAATGATATATAAAAGATAATGAAATGAGTTGTCAACCCTTTAAATAAATAAACACCCTGGGAGTATCGTTGGTCACCGAGGAAGGGTAGGTTGAAATAACCTAACCCCGAAACTTCACATGCCGGTGTAGGAGTGAATTGTGATTGTACCCCTTTATTGGGATGAGATTGATGTGAAGAGAATATTCCCCTTTATTGGGATGAGATGATTGCTAGAAAAGGGTGATGTCGATCCACACGGCATTGTGGTGAGACGGCCTAGCCGGTCGGGTCGTGATCGGACGCCATGCCGCACACATGGTAGTGATTGTGCTTGAAATTGTTATCGAGGTATTGATTAAAATCGTGATAATGATTGTGATTGTGGTTGATGTCTTTGGATGAGACGGCCTAGCCGATCGGGCCGTGATCGGACTCCGTGCTAAAATCACAGTGGTATATCGGTGCCAGGATCTCCCAACCTAAAATAATGGAAATTTACTTGACACTTATTTTGCTCCTAATTTGATGTTTTAGTATTGTGTGAGGTTTCCATTGATTTATGATTGTCCTTCCTTGTGTTATCATTCGTTCTAACGAGAGGGTGTTTAGTCTTACATACTAGTACTATTCTATATGCACTAACGTCCCGTTTGCCGGGGGCACTACATCTTTAGTGGATGCAGGTGGTTCCGCAGCAGGTGGCATTGATCATTGATAGCAGTACACCCTCTTCTCAGCAGATTTGGTGAGCCCCACCTCATTCGAGGTCGTGCATCTTTTGTCCCACGTGTATTATGTTTTGAGGTATAGCCGGGGCCTTGTTGTCAGCGTTATCATAGTGTTATGTATCCGTCGAGCGTAGACACAGTGTGGGTTGTATATGGGTGTTGGGAAAGTCAAACTAGCCTTGTTGTATCTGAATCATTTGTTGCACTTAAACTATGATTGTGTATGTATTTTGAGACTATAAAATGAAGTGACTAATGGTAATGGAATTGGCATTGTTCATGGAATCCACTCAGTGTTTAATTAATGATATAGATGTATCTTCTCTTTATTCATGGGCGAGTTGGGTAGAAGGTATTGTAAAGGCTTGCTTGACCGGGGTATCTTGGTTGAGCGTCGGTCGCACTCCCCAAGGTCGGGGCGTGACAACCATGAACTGGTAAAATGTCACATTCTGGCTCTTATTGAATGGTGTAGGTAATGATCATATTCCTTTTCCACATGATGAGATTAGAATTTGTTGAAGATACCTTTCTCCATGATTATATATAGGGGAATGCATTATACTAGCCAACAACATGAGAAATACCAACACTGTAAAGGAACCCTTGCATAATATCTAGCCTAATATGCCACCACCATTCAATATCAATCTTTCATATTCAAGATCTCCTATTCCACTCTCCACATGAAGAATTTCTGTCACTTCCATTTTGCAGCCTTCAGCACATACTGCTAAGTTAACCATATTCTCTAAGACATTGAAGAAGATAATGACATCAGTAACGCCGCCCTACAAATGAGGGTGGATATGCATCTGTAGATCAGCCAACCATCTACCAACATGAAAGAAGACCAACTACATAAATGACCTGTTTTTGTTGATGATATAATGAATAAATATCCACCACTTTTCAATATCGAGCTTTCAACTTCAAAGAGCTGCAACTTGCATTGTCATATACCCAGACACGATTTGTACAGGCAGAATCACCGTCACTACTCCCTGTTGCAGCCCTCACCCTCCCGTTTAGACGTTTATTGAAGCTAAATCCATAAACTTCTATTTAGACTATTCACTTCTTCATATACTTCTCAACCTCAAAATGACCAACATTTAATGCATGCTACTCTCCTCTAACCATGGGATATCTGGAATAGGTTCATAGAGCTACAGATGCATTTACAATTAAAGCTTGAACCATGTCAATCATCTAAACACAATCACTCAGCCTCTACAATCTTTGGTCATTGAGAGGAAAATAAAATTAATGATACCAATTCTTTTGTCCTCCAAATTCATACAGTCATGATCACCCTCCAGTTTTACTCCCTATATACCTATACTTAAACAATTTGATCCTGCTTAGACTTCTCAATCTCATTTAACCAATATCAGAGACATGGTATAGGATATTCAAAAAGTTAAAGTTGATTAAGGATGCATTGCATGCATATTCATCAACTAGAAATTACAATAAAGATATTGATTGACCATGTCAGTGACGTAAAGCCATGTGAAAACCACGTACATGATATATGTTCATAAAGATATGCAATTAGCTTCTCCTTTGCATTACTCTACAGTACTGCCTGATCATTGAATTAAGAACATTCTTCACATCCTCATTGGAACCCAAACGAGAATAGAAATAAAAGATATTTTTGAGCAAAAAGTTAAATATGACAAATAAGTCAAAAATAGATAGCAAAACGAAGAACTGGAAGTACCTGTCTGGCAAGGACATTACTTTGTTCACGAATAAAACCTACAGGCTAGAAAGACAATACACAAATAAGAACTAATTGATTAATGAGGGCAAACTTGTTAGATCAAACATTCCATGCAAGCAGTGAACTGCAGTCTTAGAAGTTAGAACTAGAAGGCGTTAGAGGTTACATACTGACTGTGGGTAACAGACATCCATAACTGCATATCTGTTTTCCTGCAAATTGACAAATCAATCACAAACCCCAAAGTATATTTATAGTGAAGATAAGTAGATCAAAGAAAAAGACCAAAATAGACCAAAGAAAAACCGAAAAGTTTAGAGATATACAACCCAAAACTTATCTCAAGACCACGATAAAACCCTGGAAGAAACTCATGTACAATTGATGTCTCTAACATCCTCTGGCATGTATAATTCAATTTGGCTTTGCAACTGAAGTAAATATTTTTGTTCTCTTTTTCTCTTCAAGCTTTTTGGGTGCTCAATAGGGTTGATTTTTGAGGAGTTCAAGGAACTCAACAAAAATAATGGGCCCGAAGCAAGCAGAGTAGGTTTAAGTAGGATGAGAAATGAGCTTGAAGCAAAAATATTGCTCTGATGGTAGAGTTGAGAGAAAAACCCTGAGTGAGCGAAATGCAGATAAAATATAAAATTGGGCCAAAATTGGAGAGAGAATGGTTGAATCAGACATCTGAATAGCAAGGAGTTCACTAAACTTAAGTTTAATTCAATATGAAAGAATGCAAGCATTCAACCACAATGAAGAAAGCAGCCTAGGGGCTAGGGCCATTTCAGTTGGAACCTCTTACACCGCCAGTAGGACATCTTATATTTCCATGAGGTACATAACATACTTAATTCTAGAGAATAGCTAGTCCTTGTACAATATATTTAAATTGGTAGCCTAGTAAGATCAGTGCCTATATTTTGATCATTAAAACAAAAAGGAATATCATCGATAATTCTAAAAGGAAAATGGTTCTTTCTTCAGTATATTGTTCTTCTCCCTCGATCTGTTTTACTATTAGAGCCAATCTACATTAAGCAATATAGTGCTCAAAAATCTCCCAGGGTGCCAGTGTCTCCCTTTACCTTGCTTCCAACCCAAAGATAAAGTGCTTTCCTTTAACTTTTCTCCAACACAAAGATGCAGTACTAGAGAAGAAACAATCTACTAGCTTCACATTCTGGAGGACAGCACTTTTTTTCTTTTCTGTTTGACAAGGATAACTAGTACTTCTGTTTAGCAATTCATTGTTCCTTCTTCAATCAATTATCCAAGATCAGATGTTCTAAAATATGATGCCTGAGTCAGATGGATAATGCTTACAAGCTAGCCAATACCAAATGACTCTAAAGCAGAATCCAGTTAACTAAATAATCTTGCAAATATCTGGAAGGGTAGAGTCCTTGTGTTTAACATAAAGAAAACATAAAGTTGAAGAACAGCAAAGACAAAAAGCTTCATTTTGCAACCCCTTGCCCCTAACTATTCTCTTTCCCTTCATATGCAGATGCATATCGCTCCTCTCCCCCTCACTCCAAGTCACAAATTCTTCACTCTCTCCAAACCACAACCTGCACATACACATGACATGTGTAAACATGAACACATTGCCTTGAAAGTAAGGACCTGGTATTCTTGTGATAAACATGTCCACTAAGTGGAGAACGACATTAAACAACACTTTCTTCCTCAAAGGCTCAACAACAACAACAACAACAACAACAACAATAATAATAATAATAATAATAATAATAATAATAATAATAATAATAATAATAATATTATTATTATTGTTATTATTAATTGCAATAGTAATAATAATAATATTAATAAGAATAAATTAGTAAACACCACAAACTTACTTGCTCAAAACCAAGCATAAGATTAGCCCACTCTATATCTCTTGTAATTAGCAAGTTAGATCTTGCAAGAAGAGGTGCAACCTTGGCCTGAAAAAAGAAAGATATTAAGATATTGGAAACTCGGTGCTTTTTTATAAACTATAAACAGATTACTAAGGCAGAAATCATATATTTTCAGATTGATAACAATAGCTACATATGTACATGTTTGATTAGGAAAAGTAACAAATTACAATGAAAATTTTCCACCTGAAATAAAGAGCTCATAAACTACAAAAGAAACATTCTAGTAGCGTCTGTACATGAAAATATAAAGTGAGCCGTGTATACATCCTAGCCAAAGCAGCTTAAAATGTGCCCAAGGCAGTTGATGGAAGTGTGACTTCGGCTCAGCAAAGTCTCTACTGCTCACTTAGGAGCCAGGAATGCCAGTATGTGAGATGAAGAACTTGAGCAATAACCAAGCAAATAGATATATAGTTCCTTAAGCACGAAAAAAAAAATCTCTAAGATAAAATCCATGAGCTGCAAATATGAGGATTTAGAGATTCTGTCACTCTTAAAACAACAAGGTGAGTAGAGCACTAAGTAGAGCCAAAGATTTCCCATAAAGTGAACAAAAAATCATTGGGTTACAAACACTTCTCATAGTGCATGAGTTGTATTAGACACATTATTCATTAGAGCCATGAATTAGGAAGTAAACAACCTAATCAGTTCCTAGAGCAAACACTAAACTGCATGCACATTCAAATTTAAAGAAGCAACAAAGACATAAGAGATTGGCCATTTCGCAGCTAGGAGACCAATCAAAGTACTAACTTGGAAATTCAATTTCATGTATGGAGTCATATATGTCGAACATAAGATTCTTTCTTTGCTATGAATGGTTGAAGGGTTTGACAACTCTACCTCCTCAAGTGATGTTGGCTCCAAAATACCTGTCACAGATTGGCTAGTAGGTGGTTGCTTGAGAACTGGCTTGACTTCATTGTAAGATGTCTCTTCTGGAATGGACACACCTGAGAACCATTTTCCAAATGGAACTTGGGAAGATGTTTGACTTCCAAAACCTGTTCTTCTCTGGTCTACGGTATTTCTCAATTTTCTTTTTTGTATTCCTCGAGATCTTTGTTTCTTTTCATCGGCAAGCCAAAGCTGCACAAAAAATTCCCTGCTTAAATCAGGACCATCTCCCGACCTCTGCCCATATTGACGAGATAAAACAATTGCACCTGGTCCAGTCCCTTGGGCAAGGCCAGTAACAAATCCAGGCAGTTTAGCCCTCCCTGGGACATTTCCTTCATAATTAAATGCTTCAGAAGGATTTCCAGTTGGACTAAGCGAAGACGATAGGTATCCTCTTTGTGATTGTGACTGGAAAAAAGAATCCTTTGTAGCAACAAAAATCCCATCCCAAAGCTCATTTACCGTGAAACTTTCTGATGATCTGCACTTGTATTGCTTGGCTAAACAACGAACACTGTTCCTCCAGCTCATCTGGTGATACGGTAATCTCAGTCGAATATATTCTCAATCTAGATATAATGCGCATTCTTAAGTAGTAACAAGATAACAAAAAACAATATTTCATATGGGAGTAGTAAATTGCAGCAACAAACCAACATATAGACCAAAAATTTGATAAATACAAATTATATTCGAGATATCTATCTCAAAAACAGACAAAAAAACAAGAATGAAGAACTCAAATTGTATTTCGCTATTTGTTATAGAACTCCAGGGAGAGAGACAGAGAGAGAGAGAGAGAGACAGAGAGAAAGAGAGAGAGAGAAGGGTCATCCGAATTCAAATGAAGAGTTCAAGAATCAGATGAATCACTTTGATTGAATTGTCTCACCTTTGCATGACAGAGTTGAATATCAAAAATGTTATACCACAGAGAATTTGTAGAAGTTGTAGAGGTGTTGGAACCCCAAATATCATAAGTTAGACGAGGGAAAAAGACTATTGTCTATGGTCGGGCCGCAATAGAATTTTTCTTTGAAGTTGCGAGAAAGAAAGTTAGACAAGGGAAAAAGACTATTGTCTAGGGTCGGGCCGCCCGGCTTTTGTACCCGATACTGTTTTTAGTTTTGTTCCTTTTTAGGTTTACTAGGAAAAAAAGAATTGGACTAAAATAGCCTCGGTGACATCAACTCCTCTACTACCTGTTGTATTGAGCTGAATAAGTAGGCTAATAAAACAATTGTAGTTGTTAAGAGTGGATGGGGGTTGTGCAGAAAGAAGCGGAAGAATTGGCAGTTGAAAATGAACGATCCAAAATGTAAGATGATTAATGAGCGTCGAGGGTGGAGATTGTGCCAACTCAGCTTATGCCAACTCAGTCATTCTGTTATATAGCTAACACAATGCAACGATGAGGCAACACATACTCGGTATATCCAAATTCTTTTCTCTTTCTCTCTCTTCTTATGCCAACTTAGACATTCTCTCTTTCTCTCTCTCTCTCTCTCTTTCTCTTTCCCTTTCTCTCTCTCTTCTTCTTCTTCTTCTTGAGAAGCAAGTTAAAGAGATGTTGCTTAATCATGTAATACAGCAAAGCCAGTCACCCTTCTCCCCACCAGCCTTATTAGTAAAGAAGAAAGATGGTACATGGAGGTTTTGTGTGGACTATAAGGGGGTTGAATGAGATAACTATTAAGGACAAGTATCCAATTTCAATTGTAGATGATTTGTTAGATGAGCTGCATGGGTCTTAAATATTCTATATAGTGGATCTAAGTGTTGGGTATCACCAGATAAGAATGAAGGCAGAAGATGTTCATAATACTGTTTTTCGAACTCACATGGGGCACTATGAGTTCAAGGTAATGCCATTTGGGCTTACAAATGCCCCTACAACTTTTCAGGCATTAATGAATCAGGTGTTCCAACCTTTCCTCGGAAAGTTTGTGTTGGTCTTCTTCAATGACATCTTGGTCTATAGCAAATCATTAGAAGACCATGTGGTCCATTTGTCTATTGTGTTTAAAACATTGAAGGAACATTCCCTATATGCTAAGAGGTCAAAGTGTCCATTTGGTCAGTCTAAAGTAGAGAATCTTGGTCATGTTATAACAGCTGAAGGGGTCACCACTGATCCTGACAAGGTACTTGCTATGGTCAATTGGCCTAGACCTACCACTTTCAGGGCACTTCGATGATTTCTTGGACTTAATGGCTACGACACAAAGTATATAGCTAACTATGGAGCTATATGCAGATTTAACTGACTTGCTTAAGAATGACAGCTTCAGATGGAGCCTTGAAGCTGAAACAGCATTTGTAGCTCTCAAAAAGGCTATGTCCTCCACACTTGTGTTGGCTCTACCTGACTATACTAAGGAATTTGTGATTGAAACTGATGCTTATCACTCAGGAATAGGAGTTGTACTTATGCAACAAGGCAGACCATTATCTTATTTTAGCAAGGTTCTAGCCTTAAGACATAGAGACAAGTCTATATATGAAAAGGAGTATATGGCACTACTTAATGCCATTGATAAATGGAGGCATTACTTGCAGTTCAAGCACTTTGTGGTGAGGACTAACCACCGCATCTTAAAGTACCTGCTAGAACAAAAGGTTACATCTGCTATTCAACATAAGGGTCTGACAAAATTATTAGGACTTGATTATGAGATACAATACAAAAAGGGAGCAAAAAATTGAGTTGTTGATGCCATATCAAGACAATTCGAAGGAATGCAGACTCTGCATGATAACCTTCCAACTGCTCAGGTCCATGCTATCAGCTCTTCAGTTTCAACTTGGGTGTTAGAAATCAGTACCAATTATGAAAGAGATCCTCAAGCCACTAAAATGATTACACAACTAGAAGTAACTAGACAAGGGCCTCACCTCTGGCACTACAACTTAGGTATTTTGAGGAGAAAGGGAAAAATTTATGTTGGAAGTACTGGAAACTCAAGACAACAATTGATCCAAACCTTTCATGATTCATCTCTTGGAGGGCACTCAGGGCAGCTGGGAACACTCAAAAGGCTGGGCCAACTTTTCTACTGGCCTCTCATGAAACAAATGGTGATTCTGCATGTGAATGAGTGTGAGGTTTACTAAAGAAACAAAGATGAAAATGTGGCTTATTGTGGGCTACTCCAACCTCTTCCCATCCTAGATCAAGCATGGAGACACATAAGTATGGATTTCATAGAAGGAATGTCAAAGTCATAGGGAAATTATGTTATTTTTGTAGTGGTAGTTAAGCTAACTAAGTCAGCTCATTTCATGGCTTTAGCTCACCCTTTCACTGCCTTAGAGGTAGCTAACAAATTATGGAAGAGGGTTCATACTCTACATGGCAGCCCTGAGACTATTGTCTCTAATATAGATAAAATTTTTCTCAATAATTTCTAGCAAGCTTTGTTCAAACTGAAGGGTATTCAATTGTTGTATAGCTCAGCTTACCATCCCCAAACGGATAGCCAGACTAAGAGGGTGAATAAATGCATTGAAAATTATTTGAGATACATGACTAGTAATAGACCTCAGAACTGGAAGAAGTGGTTATGCTTGACTGAATGGTGGTACAACACAAAATTTCACACAAGTTTGCAAGGTACCCCATTTGAGGCTCTCTATGGGTTCACACCTCCTCAAATTTCCTTGGGTCCTCTTTTGGAAACTGTTGTACCTGTTGTTGATGATGTTGTCATGCAAAGACAGCAAATGGTGTAATTACTCAAGGACAACTTATGCAAAGCTCAAGAAAGGATGAAACTATAAGTAGGAGACATGGTTTATCCGAAACTCCAACCTTACAGGCAAACATTTATAGCTTTGAGGAAAAACCTTAAGCTCAGTTCAAAATATTATTGTCCCTATCCGATCATTGCTAAGATAGGTCAGGTGACTTACAAACTTTAGCTGCCTCTACCTTCTAAGGTTCATCATATCTTCCATGTCTCATTGCTCAAGAAGAAGGTAGGCAGTAAAGCAGTGGTCCAGACAGTTCTACTTATCTCCAATAATAAAGGTCAATTCATGGTCAAACCAGTGGCCATACTCCAAAGACAGCTGGTGAAGAAAGGCAATGCAGCTTCTGTTAAAGTGTTGGTCCAATGGTCGAATTTACCCCTTAAGGATGCTACTTGGGAAGATTATGACTTCCTCAAATCCAAAATTTCTAGGTTTGATTCTAATCCTTGAGGACAAGGATTATTTTTAGGGGCAGGGGTATGTTATGATCTTTGTATTAAGCTGAATAATTAGGCTAATAAAACAATTATAGTTGTTAAGAGTCGATGGGGGGTTGTGAAGAAAGAAGCGGGAGAATTGGCAGTTAAAAATGAACGATCCAGATTGTAAGATGATTAATGAGCGTCGAGGATGGATATTGTGCCAACTCAGCTTATGCCAACTTAGCCATTCTGTTATATAGCTAACAGAATGCAACGATGAGGCAACACATACCCGGTATATCCAAATTCTTTTCTCTTTCTCTCTCTTCTTCTACATTCTTCTCGTTTCTAACTCTAAGTTCCTTCTTCAATTTTGCAGATCTTAGCAATGCAAGGAGACTCTGTAGTTTATCTTAATTCTAGTTAATTAGTTAGTTTCATTCTTGTAATCGTATTTCAATTTATGAAATAAACAAAACATTGTCCCAAAAATTCATTGCATTTCATTTGGTTAATTGAGAAATTCAAATTATTAGTCAGTTCTTGACACAACCCAGCAAGTTTTTATCTCTCGCCTTCAACCTCAGCAAATTGGAAGTTGAGGGTATTAATCTAAGTGTTTATATAATCGACAGAGAAGTCTAACTAGTTAGTTAAGTTGTGATGTTGTACACTGCAGCGGCTTGGATCAGTTCTGATTGTGTGTGGACTATATGTTGTCTTATGGGGAAAAGATAAAGAAATCAAGAAACTTAGTCAGTTGGTGCCGGATAAAGAAGAGATTTACATAAAATCTTCATTCACTTAAAGAAGGAGAAGAAATATGGGTACATGATGGCAGAGTGGAGGGGTGCGCCAACCTGAGAGCCCTTCAATTTTGCGATTTTGAAGCATTCTGATGTTGGCGAAGACCCTAATAGTGGAATTTTAGAACAATTTAGGCGTTTACCTTCTCTCCTTTTCCCACCATTTAGCTATTTGTATGGGGTGAAATTGGTTCATAACACGTGGTCGGATGGCAAGGGGACATGTGAAATCGAAGATAGGCAAAAGATGAGTCAGCAAATAACTGGAACCGAGTGCGAAGTGTGTAACCGGTACATGATGAATTCCGAAGGAAGCATAGCCGATAATAAAGATTCAAAGGTTTGACATCTGATAGTATTTAATGAGTAGTCATTACGGAGAATATCTGCATTCAAAGCCAGTCATTATGCACCCATTAATGACATTTTTATTCTCATTCAAGAGGGGCTTGATTTTAGGATCTTGTCTCCCTAAGTAGAGCTATAAATAGCAGAATTAACGACCACTATAGGGATATGAAATATTATGCACACAAAAGCTATAATCTATTATCTTGTTGCATTCATCTAAACAGCTTCACAATTGCTTTTACTTTTGCTCTCGAAGAGATTGAGTTCAGAGTCAGGCTTGTCATCTCTTTTAATTTTAGTCGTTATTCTTATTTTTGTTCCTATTTATTTATCATTTTTGGATCAAATCGATTCGCTTGTCTATAAACCACGCTATAAATTTAACTGTACTATTTTACGAGTAAATAGTTTGCCGCCAACTGTGGGACATAGACAGCTACGTAATTGCTTTGGTCCATTCATTTGCTACTAACAAAGTTTTGACTCTTTCCTTAGTTAAAATCGAATATGGCAGCTAATGATGTCAACAACGCTTACAACGTTGGAGCCCACGATGAACGGGAAGAGGCATCCCAGCATGATGACTCAATCAGCGAAACCTGCAATAAATGGGATGAAACAACCCCGGTTCGTGAATGTCAGTACCCTCGGCATGTGCAGGGCCCAACTCCTGATGATGTAGAGGATGAACACATTGTTGAAATGGTCAAACTCCTGAGAGAACAGCAAAAAGCAATCATGGATCACCTTTCAAGGCAAGATCGGGTGATGATGGAGTTAAAACAAGCTTTGTTGGGTGCTTTCAATAATGCCAATGGAAGAGCTCCGGTTCCTTCTAGCATTCCCGCATATCAGAGTGCTCAAAGAACCGATAACAACACTCCAAGGGATGAAGTTGGTTTTGATAAAGTCGGGGGGACAAAAAATGGATTTTGGAATAACAACTTGAATGATCCTTTCAAAACCGAGCTCATGAGATTCATGAGAGAGATGAATGAAAGAATGGACCAGAACGCAAAAGAGTTTCATGCACGGATGGATCAGATTCCAGGTGCGATGCCGGCGTTAAAGGGTCCAGACTCAAAAAAGTATACGCAGTTGCCGTTTAAACCAAGTGGGCACCAGAGTTGAACCCGAAGAGGTTCAAAATTCCATATATACCAAAGTATGATGGGACGTCGGATCCACATGAGTACATCACGACCTACACCACGGTAGTGAAAGGAAATGACTTAGCTCAAGAACATTCAATCGATTCTTTTGAAATGCTTGCAGATTAGTTCATCAAAGCCCATTCTAGAGCAAGAAAGGTCCAGGCCAGAAAGGCAAATATATTCAGGATTTCGCAAGGAGAATTCGATTTGCTGCGGGAATTCGTAATCCGGTTCCATAATCTCTGGCCTGGCCTCCCCCCAGAGCGACCTCGACCTCCCCGACCTCCACCTCGAGTTGGCTGAGCAGGTGGGGCAGTAGCTAGTGCTGGAATCATAGCCTGAGGACCCGGTGGAGCACGCGGTGGCTGAGAAGTCTGTGGAGGTGCACCCCTCCTAAGTCTGGGGCAATCCCTCGCCATTTGGCGAGTGTCACCACACTGAAAACAAGCTCTCGGAGGGCGTGGCTGCAGTGACTGGCTCGGGCCAGGTCAGCTGGACTGGCTGCTAAAAGCACCCCGTGCAGGAGGCACACTAGATACTGACATAATAAGGCTTCAGAGGCCTAGAAAGGGCTGGAATACCACTGACGGCTGGAAGAGCTGAATTAATGGGGCGACTCACATAGCCCCTACCATGGCGAACTACAGTTGGGGCACGAGTACCACTATAAGTGCCAGACTCTCGAGACCTCTTGGCCTCCCTCTCCTCCCTCTCCCGAGAAAGCATACCCTCCAATCTCCTAGCAATACTCACAACCTACTGGTAAGAAATATCCATCTCCAACCCCGGGACATGCTAAGCCTGATACTGGAGTGGAGTCCCTTAATAAACCGACGAACCCTCTCTTGAACTATGGCAACCAAGGCTGGTGCATGTCGGGCCAAATCACTGAAGCAAATTGCATACTCTGATACAGTCATAGCACCCTGGCACAACTGCTCAAACTCCGCGTACCATGCGTCTCTGAGGCTCTGAGGAACATACTCTCTCAAAAACATGTCCGAGAACTAAGTCCATGTAAGTGAAGCTGCCTCAGCCGGACTACTCAACTCATAAGCACGCCACCACTGATAGGCTACTTCTCTAAGCTTAAAAGAAACCCCACTCTACTCCACTACGCCCATAGTACAAAGAATACGGTGACAATCCTCCAGAAAACCCTGGACATCCTCTGACGCCAATCCACTGAAGGTAGGAGGGCGATACTTCTTGTACCTCTCAAGTCTGAGCTGCTCCGCCTCAGAAACCGCTGCCCTAACCTCGGGCTAAGCTGGAGCTACCGGGTGCATCAGTAAAATCTTTAGAACCTGGTCAACCTGAACCCGCTGCTCTGGAGTACCGGCGACGGGAGTCTGTGCTCCTCCCCCACCCTAAGATATGGCAGGAGCAAGTGGAATCAATCCAACCTAAGCTAAGGTGTTGAACATGCTCAGAAACTGGGCTAGAGTCTCTTGGAGTGCTGGTGCAGCAACAGGTATCTCAGGTGTCTGCCCTCCAGCTGAAGCTACTGGGGCTCCTCTGTGGCAGCTCGTGCGGGTGCCTCTCGCGGCTCTAGCAAGGGGCGCAGGTGCCTGGTCATTAGATCCGCCTATATGTGTCATCACCATCTGTGAGAGAATAGAATATAAAAGTTTAGAATTTTGAAGTCAACAATTTTCGCACGATAAGGAATCAAGGAGCGTAATGTTTTTTCTAACAGTTCCATAGCCTCCCGAAGATAAGTACAGACGTCTCTGTACTGATCCGCGAGACTCTAATAAATTGGCTAGTGACTCACGATACCTACGAACCTAGATGCTCTGATACCAACTTGTCACGACCCAAACTCCCTCCGTATAACATCGTGATGGCACCTAGTCTCTACGACTAGGTAAGACTAACAAATTGCGGAAAATAACAAAACGAAAGTAAAACTTGGCAACTAACAGCAGTGGATAACTGAATAACTAGTAACAATGCCGCTCGGCATGTATAATAACTAACACTCTATAAATACACAGTCTTCCCCAAAACCCGAAATATCGTAAGTCACAAGCTATAAAAGGAAACTAGTATCTCTATACACCGGAATCTAACAAAAGAAGTACGAAAGATAAATGAGATAGGAGAGAATAGAGGGGGACTCCGAGGTCTGCGGACGCGGCAGATGTACCTTGAAAACTCCGTACAACAGCAATCACTGTCAACTTGCAGCGAGGCTGACAAGAAGCACCTGGATCTACACACAATACATATGCAGAAAAGTAGCATGAGTACACCACACGGTACCCAATAAGTGCCAAGCCTAACCTCGGTAGAGTAGTGACGAGGTCAGGTCCGGGCCCTACTAGGATATAATAAGACAGGTGATATAATAATAATAAAGTAAAATAGAGAATTTAACATGAAGAATTCACAGAGAAATAACAACGCATCACAATGAGATAATTATAGGGGCGCTCCTAAGATACCGTCTCGTAGTCCCAAAAGTAAATACTCAACAGGGGATCTCCCGAGATACCGTCTCGTAGTCCCAAAAGTAAATATGCGAGGAGATCTCCCGAGGTACCGCCTCATAGTCTCAAAAGTAAATATGCGAGGATATCTCTCGAGGTACCGCCTCGTAGTCTCAAAAGTAAATGTGCAGGGGAATCTCTCGAGATACCGTCTCGTAGTCCCAAAAGTAAATATGCAGGGAGAACTCCCGAGGTACTACCTCGTAGTCTCAAAAGTAAACACACAGCTCAATAGATAATTACAATAGTTAACAGCAAGGTTTCTACAGTTATACTGATAAGGAGCAAAGAAAAGCAGGAACTCAACTAGGCATGCTTCACAGAACTCAAATAAGTAGTTAAAGCACGTAGACATGTGATATTAGACTAAATAAGATATCTACACATATTGGAACAGCTCAATAAATAATGAAAACAGACTAATACTCATTTAAACGGTATAACTCAAATTAGAGGAAAAATAGGTTGCTACTCAGTAAAATATATCGGGTTTTACAACAAATAGCCCATGTACTTACTCGTCACCTCACGTACACGACGCTCACATATCACAACAGTACCAAATCCTAAGCGGATTTTCCCCACACAAGGTTAGGCAAGCCACTTACCTCGAACCAAGCTCAACCAATCGGTAACAATGCCATTTCCACAAATATCCAACTCCGAATGGCCCAAATCTAGCCAAAATCAATTACATACCCTAAATACAACTATAAGAAACTAATATAATTAATGAAATCAAGGCTAAAACAAGAAATTAGAAAATTGCCCCAAAATTCTCCCTGTGCCCACATCTCGGAATCTGGTAAAAGTCACAAAATATGAATACCCATTCACTCACGAGTCCAACCATATAAGAATTACTCGAATCCGACCTCAAATCGCCTTTTAAAACTCAAAATTTTAGTCTAGAAAGTTTATACCATTTCCCCCCAAATTTCCAACTCAAATCCCTAATTAGATGATGAAAATAGTAATAGATTCATGAAATATAGTCCAATCCGGGTTAGAATCACTTACCCCAACTATTTCCTTGAAGAACCCTCAAAATATCGCCTCACACCGAGCTCTCAAGGTCCCAAAATTGAAAATGGAAAACAATCCTCGAACTCGATCTTTTCTACCCAGCGATTCCGCATCTGCGGACCTACTGTCGCACCTGCGATGCTGCACCTGCGGAATTTCCCTCGCAGGTGAAAAAATGACTTAAGGGGTCTGGGTCCGCATCTACGATGAAGGGGCCGCACATGCATGTGCGCGCCTGCGGAACTTGGTCCGCTTCTGCAGTCTCACTTCGCACCTATGCTCCTTTGGCGCATCTGCGGGCATCGCAGATGCGGAAAATTGCCTCGTACCTGTGACCCGTGAGCACCTACCCCACTCCTATTATGCGATAGACCTTGCACATGTGAAGTCCCGCACCTGCGGTCTCCCCACCGCAGGTGCGAAACACCTGAAACCAGAAAACTTTAGCCTTTTGCCTAAGTTCAATTCAATCCGTTAAGCATCCGAAATACACCCGAGGCCCTCAGGACCTCAACGAAACATACCAACCAGTCCTAAAACACCATACGAACTTAGTCGAGCCCTAGAATCAAATCAAACAACGCTAAAAACACGAATCACCCTCCCATTCAAACTTAATGAACTTGAAACATTAAATTTCTACAACCGATGTCGAAACCTATCAAATCACATCCGATTGACCTCAAATTTTGCACACAAGTCATAATTGACATTACGAACCCATTCCAACTTCCGGAATTAGAATCTGACCCCGATATCAAAAAGTTCACTACCGGTCAAAATCTCCAAAATTTTGGCTTTCGCCAATTCAAGCTTAAATCAGCTACGAACCTCCAATTCACAGTCCGGACACGTTCCTAAGTCCAGATCACCCAACGGAGCTAACAGAATCTATAAAACTCTATTTCAGACTCGTCTTCATACAGTTCCAACTACAATAAAAAATTCTAAGACTTAAACTTTCGTTTAGGGACTAAGTGTCCCAAAACACTCCGAAAACACAACCAAAGCCTCCCGGTAAGTCACATAAGCAGAAGAAGATACGGGGAAAGTAGTAAATAGGGGATCAGGTCTATAACTCTCAAAACGACCGGCCTGACCGTTACAAAAAAGTTTAATCTTTTCCTCCATTCTTGGGGTTTTTAAAGTTTGTTCAATTTTGTGAACTTTTATATCATTTTTTAAATAATTTACTTGATTATAAAGTAGGTTTATTTTAAAAAATAGTCTTTGATTTGAGGAAGTCAATTTCCTCTTGGGAGATAAAGTTCAGATATGGAAATTTTATTTCCTTTCCTAATATTGTGGTGCAGATTGCATCCAAGTTATCATAATATGGTTTTATTTGTGTTATGAATGATATTCCTAGGATAATCTCTTTGTTTATATCCCTAGTTACCACGAAGTCATTTATAAAGAAGATTACATCATTACAGATATGTGCTTTTGATAACTTGTAGTTTATTTTTAAGTTTTCTCCTGTGGCGGAGTATAATTTCGTAGTAACTTTTTCAAGGTATTTTGTTGGTACTATTCCTTCCATTATACAGTTCCTATCTGCACCTGAGTCTAGTAAAACTAATTTATTTAGCGTGATATCTTTAACTTTTTGTGTAATGGGAATATGGTAGCTTTGGGCTCTTACTTTTGTAATTTTAGCTACAACTATACCACTTCCTGTTTCATTTTGATTGATGATTGAGTCGTCATCATTTATTTTTGAATTATCATCTTCTGTGAAATATTCGCCAATTGGTTCTTTCTTATTGGCTGCTTGTAATATTTTTTTTGTTAGATTTTCCATTTCTATTTTGTCAAGTCTAAGCTTGACAGCCTTTATTTCATCTTTTACAGATTTTAATTCGATATGTAGATGTTGGATAGTAGGTTTATCATCTTTGACTGAAAATATATTCATAACTTCTTTCATATTAAAAGTTCTATTTTATTACGATCTCCTTTTTGATTTATGATAATATTTTTTAATTCAGTCAAGTATTTTCTTTTGATTTCTTCATCATCTATGTGATTAATAATATCAAATAAGACTTTGGAGTCATTAGTAATAACTTTAATAGAATTTTGACCACATACACATATTGCACCAGTGCAGTTACAGTTGTCTCCTTCAGAGCTACTGCTGCTATCTGAGCTATATGCTATATCGATTAATTCATTATCACTGTCAGAATAACTTTCATCTAATGATGATGATATGTTGTGTTCGTTTTCCTCAAGGATAGCGTACAACTTTTCTTTAGTATTTTCTTTAATTTCTAGAGTATTAACCTTTTTCTTTTTCTTGTTGATGACTGGGCATTCATTTGCTTTATGCCCTGTCTTTCCACATGACCAACATTTACCACCGTGTTCCTTTTTGGAACGCCTTTTGAACCTTTTCTTTTTAGGGGTTCCTTCTTTCTTTTCTTTACGCTTATGGCGTCTTTTGGATTTTTCTGACGATTTTTTATGTTGTTTTGATGCTCTCTTGGATGGAGCGGCAATTGTTTTAAAACCAAAGTCTTGGCAGAAACTGCCTAGCTCTGATTTGGATTGAAGCCTGTCCTTTTTAATAAGACTTTTTAGTTTTAGGTCTGTACATTAGTCAAGATTTGTTACGTTAATAAAACTAATTAAGTCTCCATATGTAAGATTATCATAAGGGATTTGGTTGTTAAACATATCCTTAATTTTTGTTCTTACATTTTCGGCAAATAATCTTGATAATCCGCTGATAAATCTTTCTTTCTAGAAAGCATTACTGCAGTCTTCTCTAATCATTACGTTTTCTACAAACATATCTTTATACCACCTAAAATCTGTTAATTTTGGGCAGTCAAGATTATTAAAAAGTTATAAACTTATGTCTTGGAAAAGTTTTGGTTCTCCAATAAAGATTTTAGCAATACAATAGATTAAAGTTGCGGAAGGATCTTCTCTAGCTTCTTGTTCTGCAACTTGCATATTATCTTCGATTTTTACTACAGTTGCTACTGTAGTGGCTCCTAGGATTTGTCCTTTATTTTTTTCGGAGAGATAATTATCCCAGTAATTTTTAATACACCAGTAAATCCTGAAACTATTAATGTTGCAACATATTTGTCTGATGCGTTTTTTATTTTATAAGTGGTGACTGCAATTCCTATTTCATGGAGTTTTTTTTATAGATTTGGCTTTCTGCCATTCCATCTATATTCCACTATGTGATTCCAGTTCCACGATGACTGTAGCTAGTTAGATAAATATCTTCTTCGAATTGGACATCTGGAAAGGATGCTCTACTATAGTAATTCTTTTTGTTAGAATGTCTTGTATCATGAGTAATTCTATTGATTTCGGAGTCAATAATTTTGATTGTAGAGATGGCTTTTCCTGTTAGTAAGGATTTTATTTTATTAATTGTTTCGAAAATTTCTTTAGAAGCTTTTGTTAACTTCTCTAAATTTTTATTTTTATCAGGAAAATCTCCTTTTACTTTTAAAGCATTATATTCGACTTCAATAGCACTTAATTTATTTTGTAGATTATGAAGCTCTATGGCTTTATTATTCTTACTAGTGCTAGCTTGGTTGAAAGATATATTTGATTTAGAGATAGTTAATTTAGTTTTAAGCTGATCTTCGATCTTTTCCAGAAGTTTATCTGTAAAATCGAATTTTTCTTTTAACTCAGGGAACTTTTCTTTAGAAAATTCTGAAAGTTTTATTATAGGATGTGTTTCAATTGTAAGGGTCGTTATGGACCTAGTATGGATTCCTAATTTATTGGTATCCTTTAATTGATTTGATACTACATGTAATAGATTATTAGTGTAGTTGTTTTGCACAATAATTTTATTTATTTCTTTGTTAGTTGGTCCATTTTCTGTGTGAAACATTTCTCTTTTAAAAGGAGAAACAGTGATTACTTCACTTTGGACTGGTTTTAGAATTTCTTCTAATGGCGGAGTAGTGGCCTCTATTATACCTTTATTTTTGGTATATCACTTATTAACTAACATTTGTAGAGATTTCTTTTGATTGGGAATTTGTCTTGTTAGTTCAAACCATTTAAAGAATTCAATATTACATTTAATTCTTTTTAAATCTCTAATCCATTTATCTTTAAAATATAACCTTTGTTTTAGGGAATATGTGTCTACGTACCATTTTCTGTTGATAGCATTATTGGGGTGTACCCATTGAGCATCTAGACTTTTTCAATTTATTTTAAAGTCATCGGCTCGAATTACTTGAAGTTGATCTATTATTTCCGCAGTCGGGCTTCGTGGAGTGGATACAAAGGGTCCATTATGATAAATCACTTGGGGAACAATTTTATTAAAATCTACTCCCTTAAGTTTTGAGTTAATTTCTTCAATTAATTCTTCATTGATATTGTTACAGTTGATACCTAATTTTGCCTTCATATTTTTTTAAATAATTTAAATACTTTTAAAATATCATTTTTTGCATCATTATGTAGTTTACAAAATCTATACAATGGAAAATTATAGAGCTTTAAAATTAATTTTCTTGCATTTAAATTACTGAAATATTTATTAATTATTTCTTAAAATTATTCTTGTGATGACCTAATCATCTAAAATTATTATTTGCATCCATAATACATGTTTCAAATATTTTTTTTATTTAATTATATTGGTATTCTTAAGCTATTTGCACAATCTTGCAATAATATCATATGCTTTACATTTTATTGCATTTGTCATTTTATTCAGAGTCAAAATAATATTTTATATTTTTATAATCTTTTACTATTGTTTTAAAGTATTAATTTGCATAAATAGCATTTTTATATATTTATTTAACTATTTTTATTAAATTATTTCCCTTTAAACCCATTATCTAAAAGCTGGCCCAATTGTTTGAGCTATTTTTCGGACCAAACAGACCCAAATCCCTGGCCCAATCCTCAAGCCCAACCCCAAGCGACCCTGCCCAGTCCAAAATCCGACCCAACTCGTTTTTAATATCATCCGTTGATTTGAAGCGATCAACGACTCACAACACCCCTCTCCCTTTCCTTATATCCCCATAACCTAACCCTAATCCTCATTTCCTAAAGATAGTCGCCTCTATTCTCTCTCTCACTCCCTTCTCCTTCACGAACCCTAGCCGTCACACCCCCAATTATCTCCGGTTCCGACCTTGATATGGAATCCTCTTACGATTTGGCTTCCATATATGCTCCATCTCCGCGTTACTTACACGATTCTGGTATCACTTAGTACTTGTGTATTTTTGGCAAGTACCAGACTTAGAATCATGTGGAAACCATCTTCAATCTTTAAGATCTAGATGGTATTCCGTCTATATACGTTCATGGCAAGGCGATATAAAGCCGATTTACCAAAATCTTCGGTCGAATCTTTGATTTCTGTCAATTAGGGTTTACCTAATTTTTTTCCTAATCCGATTAAATTGATTCTGTATGTTATTATTTCCTTATTTATGTTTGATTTTATAGTGGTTCCTTGTTTGTTTGCTTGATTTCTACTACTATATAAACACATCTCCATTCCCCTTTGAAATAAACATTTTTTCACGAGATTCACTAAAAACTAAAAGTTGTCACTCTATTATTCTCTCATTCTCTTGTTATATACTTTGGCTTTTGGCCGGCTGAAAGCCAAGGCCACCGGAATTCGATTTTTCAATTTTTCTTTGTGCGAGCACTGGGTTCTATTGCTCTTTGGTGACGTTTAGAGTTAGTGGAGTTTGTTCTTTCTTGTTTGTCTATTTGTCAAGTGATAACTAGTAAGTTCCTTAGCTTTCGCAATTTTTTTTTCCTGTGTTCGTGATTTGCATATTCATACCTCTGAAATTTCATGACTTGATGTGTTTCTAGACCATCTCTATGTGCAACCTTGTTGGCATTGAACTTGTTTTTGTGATCTGAACTTCTTTAGCACTTGATTTTACCTAAATCTGCCAGTTCTGAGATATGTTTATGCTTAACTTGAATAATTTGGACTCTCTTAAGTTAGTTTAGCCTAATGTGTTGGTACATGAATGTTTACATTTACCACGTGGCATGAGTTGCTTCCTTGCTTTGTTGTGGGTTCCTGCTATGACTGACTCGTATCTATAATGTGTCATAATCTATGACCTTCACTCTAGCTATGACCTGCTCCCATGCTATTTTGTCACTCATTATGTCTTCGGTTTGCCTAATCCTGTATCCCCTGTTGATTAGTTAGGACCTTTAGAGTAGCCATCTTAACGTGTGTTTCCTTATAATGTTTGATATAGTTTTGTCTTAGTGATATAAGTTGGCATGTCTACTTTCTGGTTTGTGATAGATATTCAACATAATTTAGACCCCTAGGCTTTAAATCCCTTAAGTTAGTGCTCTACTTTAGATTCGTTTGGCATTGTACACCTTTGTATGTTAATCTTGTAGTCTCAGAAAACCTGATTCCCCTGCTTCCTACAAAATATTTTCTTCCCAATATGCTCAGTGTTTGAACTGGGTATCTCCTTTGGGCCTACTATAATTTCTTGTGTAATATCTGCACTTATATTCCTCATCTGGTCTGTAATAATTTTGTAATAAGCAATTAGGGTGTTAGTGAAATTGGAAAAACGGTATATTCCAATGTTTGCATGAAAGGGTAGAAAATATGCCTATAGGATTCGTATGATTTACTTGTTATTTTATCCAACCTGCAATATATGCTATTTAAATGTCCATGTATACTAGTAGAAATCATGCCATTAGGGGAATCACACACTCACACAACTTGTTTACTATCAAAGCATGAGCTCAAGTACTCTATTTATTCCCATGTCTACTGTTATGTGTCACTAGACAGCATGCCTATAGGAAATAAATGCCAATAACCATCCTTCAATTTTCATAACGGCAGCATGTTCATTAGATACCATGCTTATAGGATTATACTAACTTATGCTCTACTGGTTCTCATCTAGATATCATGTCCACAGGTTCTTAATTGATTCATCAGTTACTGCTATATCCATGGCTCGCCTAGAAAAATATGCATATAGGGACGAAGTATTACAAAATCAGTTTTCAACTGCCAACTATTAGAACCTAGCTATAAAATATTGCTACTTGCTTAGAAAGCATGCCAATAGGATCAAACACGAGTAATTCTGAGTATTCCCAATGGTTTTCATCCCCCTATCGCGTAAATCACTTAGAGACCATGTCTATAGGTTTTAATAACTTATAATCTGTAATTTCAATAAACAACATAACAGTACCGGATACTCTTAAACTGAGTAGTTGTTTAGAAACCATGTCTATAGAGCTTAACGACTTCAATTTCCCATTCCATGCCCAAATTCGTGGTCAAATTCCAAAATACCAATTTCTAGGTTTTTCTTCAAAATCCCAATTTTTTACTAATTTTCATGTTTAAATCCTTATATAAACTATGTATGTAACTCACAATATGTGGGAATCACTTACCTTGACATAGATGACGAAATTCCCCCTTTCAAGAGTTCCAAAAATCGCCCATCCAAAAGAAAAATGGAGGAAAAAGGCCAAATCCCATCTTTTAAAACCTCACTGCCCAGGCGATTTTTGCACCTGCGGTGCCTTGGCCGCATCTGCAGTCCCACTTCTGCGGACCTCCTATCCCTTTTGCGGTCCAGGGCTTCCAGCCCATTTTCACATATGCGGTCTCCCATGCGCAGATGCGCATCCGCATCTGCGGATATGCTTCCGCACCTGCGCCCCCAGGCTTTTCTCTCAATATCGTGCCTGCGACACACCTCCGCATCTGCGACCTCGTAGTTGCGGACAACCTTTCACACCTGCGGTCGCTGCCCAGCTTTGCCCAAACCGCACCTGCGACCTTTTCCTCGCTTCTGCGGTCACACACCTACAGTCAAACTTGCGCAGGTGCGATTACACCAAAACTGGTGCACTTCAGCCATTCCTTAAGTCCAAAACTTGCTCCGTTAAACCATCCGGGACCCACCCGAGGCCCCCCGAACCTTATACAAATATATCAACATATCCCAAAACACATTACGAACTTTCGAGGCCTCAAATCATGCTAAACAATATAGAAACTATGAATCACCCTCCAATTCAAACATAATGAACTTTGAAATTTCAAACTTCTACAATCGATGCCGAAACCTATTAAATCACGTTCTATTGACCTCAAATTTCGCACACAAGTCACATTCGACATTACGGACCTATTTCAACTTTCGGAATCGGAATTCAACCCCGATATCAAAAGTTCACTCCCGGTCAAACTTCTTAAAATTATCCAAATTTCCAACTTCCGCCCAAATGACCCCAAAATGACCTACGGACCTCCAAATCCACTTCCGGACGCGCTCTTAAGATTGAAATCACCATACAGAGCTATTCCCAAACTCGAAATCCCAAACGGACATCGATATCATTGAAATGCACTTCAACCCAAATTTATGAAATTCTTCCAAAATGCCAACTTTCCACAATAGGCGTCGAAACACTCTCGGGTCATCCAAAACCCGATCCGGGCATATGCCCAAGTCCTAAATCATCACACGAACCTGTTGGAACCTTCCAATCCCGATTCTGAGGTCGTTTACTCAAAAATCAAACCTTAGTCAATTCTCCCAACTTAAAGCTTCCGAAATTAGAATTTTCTTTCCAAATTAACTCCGAACTTCCCGAAATTTAATTCCGACCATACGCACAAGTCATAATACCTGAAGTGAATGCTACTCGGGGTCTCAAACCGCTGAATGATGCGCTAGAGCTCAAAATGATCGGTCGGGTCGTTACATTCTCTCCCACTTAAACATACGTTCGTCCGCGAACGTGCTAAGAACTGCTCTGGAGTTGTCAGAAATCACTGATTAATACCTCGTGCACCTACCCATGCTACCATAACCCAGTTGAGCACATTTGCTCGAGAAAACCTGAAGATCTTCCTCTTTATTTAGTCAAGTAAGTCTTAGAGTCAAATTCCAACATACGGAATTCTCCACCAGGCCTGTTTCTAACATACGAATACCGTATCAATCACTACACACTGCACCAAACACGATTGTGTACCCTTACTAAATTCTTACCATGCACCGAATAATTCACATGACCATAATAACATCCTCCGATAACAATGGACGAAATTCCACGAATCTGATGCCTACAATACACTTCACGACACGTATAAGTCCTATTCCAACCGTTGAAATACTGCCACGACGGAAGAGATGAGCAGAAATTCATAACCAACTGTCGAGTCAAGAAATCATTGGGTTTCTTCTCTTGACTAGAACCATTACCTCATTATGAATCAAATAACAATATTTGCTCTCTAATATGCTTCATATAAATCTGATCGCAGTGATCCCAGGTCCAAAAATCTCGTCTCACCCAGTACAAGTCGTTCCGGCAATAAGCCACCACAAACACTACCAAAGGTCTCATATGATGCCACCATGTGCCAAGAATCCACAAACTCGAATGTGGTACAGAAGGAGAATGAACTCTGGAAAGAACTTCTCAACCCACGTAACTAATTAAACAACCGAAAAGGTGCCATGAATCTTTCTAAAACAATGCGGGACAAAACACACAGGGATAGATATAGGGAACTGTGCTCAACATCACACTGTTGCGGCGTGCAACCCGATCCAATCATGATAATCGAAAGAAATGCTTATACTTACGAAATGCCCGAATATCAACCATAAGCACGCCAAGTGCATAACATAAATCCTGGGGAGACGGGTAGCGTCATACGCTATAAAACGCAAGCACAACTAAGGTGTAATAAATGACCTGCATCTCGAGAGTCATCCTGCTCATATAACACCATAAACTATACGGGATCTCAATACGAGTGCGAATAATCAAACATCCTCACAACCCACATGGAATAATAGAGACTACATGGAAAGGCCGACAACAGAAATAACATCCAAGGCCCGAAGACCCCTCCGAAAATAGCGCTATGCTGAAATGAACACATCCAGCCTAATATAGAGTCCACATTCACATTTAGATCCATCCACAGACCTCAAGTCAATTCTGATCGTACCGCACTGGGCTAATAACCTTTCAAAGATCCACAACAACCCATGACGCATAAGGACATCCGTCAAAATCGGAACAAACTTCCACAATTCACAACCAACTGAATAGAGCGCCTTTCAGGCTTAAACTCTCATATTAGCGATAATACCAAATCTCCATACTTGGTTCCAATCTTTAATCAATCAAGTGAATACATGTCACACTTATACAATCTTCCCATGGGATACGCTCCCACGACCTTCCGCACCAGGTAACAAGTCTGCACATCCATACCACCGGTCACACTAATGCTGAAAAGCAAATCAAGAAGCTGCAAATCAGTACACAAAGCCTCTTACACAGGACACCGATCTCAGGTGACGCTAAGGACAATACCAGCTGACTCTAACCATCTGAGTCCTTTCTCGCTCATCCGAGCTTGTGACATTTTTGTCGACATCAACTGCAACTTTGATCCTCAACTTCCAATTCCCATGCCGCTCACTGCACCTAACATACCAATACGCAAGAGTACAAGAATTTCATCATAACTCCCGAACCACCAATAGGGTACACACTTCATCGTATAGAAAATTTTCACTTAACTCATTTCAGGAGAACCATAGCGACATGCGACTGAATTCCCATAACCGTAGAAAATACAAACCTCAAGTAGTGGTCTAAACCACCGTAACTCTTCCGGGATCCCTCTACACATAACAAGGCCACAATACTCAAATGCCCCCAAATAAAGTCAATTACGGTGGCCGTCAAGCCTCGCACGTACCGCCACAAATCACATGCATGGTTTAACACGCTGAAGGAACTGATCATTGCCGCCATCATGCCAATTCAACTATTGCTAACCGATCCGACTTCTTCTAATTTACCTTAGACTTACCTTAGGAATAATGATAGCTTCATTCAACACATAACAACCTCAATCCGCACTCATCCTGAGTGATCCCATTTCTCGAGACCACATTATCTCCAAAATCCACGAACCATCTCATACCCTCCTTGTGCGCATATTCGCGTATTTAACTGGTATATCCATTCTGACAATTGCTCTATGAATCCGAAGTCGTTTTCTCCCATTCCTCTCATGTTACACCGCAGACCAAAGATAGCACAGAACACTCCGAGCCCCTTTTCATAATCCGCTGCAAAAGCTCGATACTCAACCATACTACTGACTCGAAATCCTTAGGCACCACACTTTAACTTTTGACTCCACTAGGTCCGTTGTTGAGATTCACCCACTCTGACTTGGTCCCGAATATAATCAAACTCCAAGGCTCCACTAGCACATGAACGCCCTCTCAAAGAAGCACCCGGCTGAATCACTTTCCTTGTAAATCACCTCTACACGAAGCATAAATCCCGAATCTTCCCAAAGCCCGAACATGAGTCAATAAGGCCAACTATAGCACACATTCCTCAATCCTTTTCTCAAAATTACCGCTGATGTTCTCTTTCCTTAGTCGTAATAATCCACCAATATGCCGATAACCAGAAATCTCATAAGTAGACAACCATGCAATCCCATCGTAGGCGGTGGGGCTCTCCTACTTAGCTTGAAGCTACCATCGCATAACTCTGGAACCCACCAAGATTCCTTATCCCCCATTGACATGATTTTGCACAATCAACTCGCCAGAATTCCTCAAAATCCTTTCATTAACACTTCATGAACATTCTGAATCACTAGCCACATTTATATATCCGACCTTTTACCGGATAGCTAGTAGAATCCTTCGCCGAAGTTTTGTCAACACCACACGACCGCTAACCTGCTCACGGGAGATAACCCACCTGTGGAAATTACATGCCGACATCTTCTAACGGCGCTGTACCGAGTACAATTACTATGAAATTCTTAAACCATCCTGAGCCCGTGCTCATTCACCAGCCGTACAAGCCCGTTCACTCCCCATTGACATCAACTAAACGTGCGACGATACATTCCAATCCAAAGTCATGTTGTATCCTTCTTCATATTAAGCAACTCCCCCCTGTCACACCTAATCTTCCTTAATATAGCAGCCAATATTCCAAATTAAGCCCGCAGACCTAGTCACTATCCACCATGAATCCCAAATCACTCTAACTTCCCCCAAGGCGTATAGTCATCCTACCACAGAACCCATATGTTACTCTGCCACTTTGGTCAAACCCTCTCCTTTAAGAAACTACCCGACTTCTGTTTCTCACACTTGGCCTTCTAGAAACTTAACCACCGCAAGACACCTCCCACACGTCCTTCCTCATCCTTCGTTGCCCCAATTATTGCCTTAACTCAATATATATCTCTGTAGCACTTGAACCAATAGATCTCTACCAACTTTAAACCCCTCCGAAGATCATCTTCCTCGAGCCGTCAATATTAGAAATACCCATTTAAATTTCGGAATTACTGTACTCCGTTGTCTCTAACAATCGCTTCTCCGGCACCATCTCACACTACTCTGCACCTAAGGCAAATTGATGAAGACCATAACATCGGCGAACTTAACACATTCAATCCAGGGCGACGATACCACATCATAGATGAAAATTCCACCATGCTCGAAATACCAAGTCTCGTTACTCTGTCAACCCAAACCTGAACATTCATAGCCCGATTGCCTTTCCTTCGCCGGAAACAAAACACTGGATCTCTGAATTATGCACTGAGTAAACCTCCTTCCAAGTTATTCACTGCTTCGACGCGTAGACAAGCATCTTACCATTATACCAACACTATGCGATAGCAACACGCGAATCGTCATAACAATCAATGCCAAGTCTCAAAACCTTAGGTAATACTGATACTGAGCTGAAACGACATAAAAGCCTTCCACAAGGCGACGACAATAGCCCAAAGCAAATACGCAGGGAGAAACATCCCGCACCACATCTGTAGTACCATTCGAATTCCTCGATTCCCAATTTATAACAAGCGCTTCACGCCATGCAAGATTGAATAGGAAGGAAATGAAGGCATAAACCTCACATGGATCAAATCGCACGACGAGGAATCAAGAAGAGAAGTGCTCCTAACAGCCTTGTAGCCTCTCAAAGATAAGTACAGACGTCTCCGTACTGATCCGCAAGACTCTACTAGATTCGATCATGACTCGTGAGACCTAAGTGAACCTAGTGCTCTGATACCATGTTGTCACGACCCAAAATCCATTAAAGGTCGTGATGGTGCTGGACACCGCTGTCAGGCAAGCCAAAAATAAAGACTTAATTTTGTTCACATTTTAATATATTTGAAATCATATTTCCTTCAATTAAATGGTAAAAGATGAAATTTACAAAATAAATAATAATATTTTTAACAATTCCAATACAGTGCAGCCCATAATCGCCCCAATACCCGGTGTCACAAGTGCATGAGCCTCAACTAAGAATGTAAAATTAAATACAACATATGTCCGAAATACAAATTTGACAGGAAAATATAAATACTCTGAAGGAGACTCTATTGGTTGCAGACTCGTAACGTGGAATGCAGCTCACCTAAGTCCCCGCAATAACCGCGCCTCTGCGCCCACAAGGCCACTAGTCATATATGCACCTGCACAAAAATGTGCAGCAAGTGTAGTATGAGTACGTAAATCAACGCGTACCTAGTACGTATCTAGCCTAACCTTGAAGTAGTGACGAGGGGTCGACTCCGACACTTACTAAGGGCCAACAATATGATAATATGAAATTCTAATTAAGCATGATATATGTAACAATAAAACTCAGAATAAGAAATAACTGAATAATTCATCACCATATTTAAGAACCCAAATCACTTTCTTCATTTAAAATAAATAATCTTTCAAATAATGAATTTATACCAATTATAAAAGGGACTTCCAGTTCTATTATCACGCACAAAATTCCACCGAGAACGTTCGGCCCGATCTAACATAAATGTAAATTGTGCACTATCGAGGGTCGAACGACATGAACCATAGATGCATCTATTAACCTATCGAGGCGAACGACCAGCTCCCATGAGAGTAATAGAAAGAATTATCCCGCTCGCGGAATATACTTGCGACGCGGTCAAATATAAATTATCAATAAATCATACCCTTCCTTGATTCTTTTCAAAATAAAGACAATTCAACTTGAAGCTTTTAAATCCTTAAAATCCTCGACTTAGTTCCATTTGATACAATTAACAAATATAATCAAATAACGGTGTCCACAAAGCATGGTGTAAACCTAAAATTATCCGGACATAAACATGAATAGTAGCTAGGTACGGACTCTCATCACTTCGTGCGTACGTAGCCCCCAAAAATAATAACACATATTAATTAAGTTCACCTATGTGGTAAATTCCCTCTTACAAGGTTAGAAAAAAGACTTACCTCGCTCCGAAGTTCCATCACCGGCTCCCAAGCCCTTCCAATAACTCAAATCGATGCCCAACGCTCCAAAACTAGTCAATAAATGTGCAAATCCATAAATATACACTCTAATACTTATTATAATCCAATTTATAACAATTTCTAACTTCGCTTGAAAAGTCGATAAAAATCACCCTCAGGCCCAAGTGCCCGGATTTCGAAAATTTTCGAAGATAAACTTTACCCATGACACCAGGAACTCAAATATATGATTTATTTCCCATTCCATGCCCAAATTCGTGGTCAAATTCCAAAATACCAATTTCTAGGTTTTTCTTCAAAATCCCAAATTTCTACTAATTTCCATGTTTAAATCCTTATATAAACCATGTATTTAACTCACAATATGTGGGAATCACTTACCTTGACATAGATGATGAAAATCCCCCTTCCAAGAGCTCCAAAAATCGCCCATCCAAAAGAAAAATGGAGGAAAAAGGCTAAATCCCGTCTTTTAAAACCTCACTGCCCAGGCGATTTTCGCATCTGCGGTGCCTTGGCCACATTTGCAGACCTCCCATCGCTTCTGCGGTCCAGGGCTTCCAGCCCATTTCCGCATATGTGGTCTCCCATGCGCAGATGCGCATCCGCATCTGCGGATATGCTTCCGCACCTGCACCCCCAGGCTCTTCTCTCAATATCGCACCTGCGACGCACCTCCGCATCTGCATCCTCGCAGGTGCGGACAACCTTTCACACCTGCGGTCACTGCCCAGCTTTGCCCAAACCGCACTTGCGACCGTTTCCTCGCTTCTACGGTCACGCACCTGCCGTCAAACTTGTGCAGGTGCGATTACACCAGAACTAGTGCACTTCAGCCATTCCTTAAGTCCAAAACTTGCTCCGTTAACCATCCGAGACCCACCCGAGGCCCCCGGAACCTTAACCAAATATACCAACATGTCCCAAAATACATTACGAACTTAGTCGAGGCCTCAAATCATGCCAAACAACATCGAAACTATGAATCACCCTCCAATTCAAACTTAATGAACTTTGAAATTCCAAACTTCTACAATTAATGTCGAAACCTATCAAATCATGTCCGATTGACCTCAAATTTCGTACACAAGTCGCATTCGACATTACGGACCTATTCCAACTTTCGGAATCAGAATCCGACCCCGATATGAAAAGTCCACTCCCGGTCAAACTTCTTAAAATTATCCAAATTTCTAACTTCTGCCCAAATGACCCCAAAATGACCTACGGACCTCCAAATCCACTTCCGGATGCGCTCCTAAGATTGAAATCACCATACGGAGCTATTCCCAAACTCGGAATCCCAAACGGACATCGATATCATTGAAATGCACTTCAACCCAAATTTATGAAATTCTTCCAAAATGCCAACTTTCCACAATAGGCGTCGAAATGCTCCCGGGTCATCTAAAACCTGATCTGGGCATACACCCAAGTCCAAAATCATCATACGAACCTGTTGGAACCTTCCAATCATGATTCCGAGGTTGTTTACTCAAAAATCAAACCTTAGTCAATTCTTCCAATTTAAAGCTTTCGAAATTAGAATTTTCTTTCCAAATCAACTCCGAACTTTCCGAAATTCAATTCCGACCATATGCATAAGTCATAATACCTGAAGTGAAGCCGCTCGGGGTCTCAAACCGCTGAATGATGCTCTAGGTCTCAAAACAACCGGTTAGCTCATTATAATCACATAACATCATCAATAATGCCACCTTTATTTCGCCGCATGTGCGCATAACAATGAAATGCCTTCCTTATATCGCCACATGCACATATCGCCACCCTTATTTCTCCACAAAAACATCAATAGTGAGATGCCACCCTTATACTTCACGCAACATCAACAGTGAAATACCACCCTTATACTCCACATAGTATCAACATTGAAATGCCACCCTTATACTCCACACAACATCAACAGTGAAATACAACCCTTATACTCCGCACAACATCAATAGTAAAATGCCACCCTTATTCTCCACACATCAACAATCAACCCGCACAACATGTCCACATGTGCCACAATATCACGAAAGAATAATACCAAAGTTTCATCATGATATAAGCTCACAACTTATCAACAAAATGCACATAGATATGACAATAACATAAAAGTGCCGAAGGGTGTTCAACAAATAAAGCATGACTATGGCTAAGTCAAATGTAGCGATCATGATCATGTAGTCAAAAAGTGGTTTAAGCATGTTCCATATAAAGTACATTATCAAATTAAATCATATTAATAGCCTACGGTCTAATCCAGTCATAAGCCACATATAACACCCATGTACACACTCGTCACCTCGTGTACACGCTATTTTTTTCCATAACACGAACAAGCAATTAAGGCCAAATCCTAAGGGGTACTCCCCCGCACAAGGTTGGACAAGATACTTATCTCAACTAAGTCAAATCAATACTTTAAAAAGCCCTTTCCTCTCAAACCGACTTCTGAACAGGTCAAATATAGCAAAATATAACTCAATAATATCAAACACGACTATAGAAAACGATTCCTATTCATAAAGCTCCGATCATTATCAAAAATCAAAGAGTCAACCAAAAGGTCAACCCGGTCTCACCTCTCGAAATTCGATAAAAGTTATAGATGTCAAACATTCATTCGAATACGAGTCCAACCATACAAGTTCCATCCAAATCCGACTCTGAATCGGGGTTCAAATCCCTTATTTTTATTTTAGAAAAGTTTTGTTAAAATCCCTAATTTTCTTCACTTAGATTCATTATTCAAATGCTAAAATCAAGGATGTAATCATAAATAATAATCAAATCCGAGTCAAGAATACTTACCCCAATTCAAGTAGTGAAAATTCCCTCAAAAATTAACTAAATCCGAGCTCCCAATCTCAAAATACAAAAATGAGTCAAAATTGTCCATGTACTATTTGATATTGTTTAAAATTGCCCTTAGTTATACTATTTGGTCGGTTGGGTCCCTACCGTTATATTGTTATTCAAATCTACCCCTAATTTAGATGCCAAGCCACGTGTCACTCGCAAACTCAATTGACCCATCCCCAATTTAAAATACCCGAAACCATCTCTTATTCATAAACCAACCCTAAACCCGTCACTCTCAATTAAGCTTTCTTTCTCCCCACTGTCATGAAAAAAATCCCACCCTACTCGGATCTACCTATGACTCAGATCTATGTTAGTCTAATTTTCTTCTTCGTCTCAAGCTTCTCTCAGTTTTCACTGTTTGTTCATGGCGTCATTTTTAATCATTGAAATTCAAATATAATAAAAACATAGTTACTAGTAAACAACCCCTTTTAGATTCTTAAGCTTAAAGTAACATTCTTTTTTTTCTTTGATTAAACCCTTTTAACTTCTCACGAAACACTTTCCCCAACTAACGCTTTTTCTCTTCAAAAATCTTAAAGACCACTATTTTCTTCACTAAAATTCAGGATTCTTCAAGATCTTGACACCATTTTGAACTTTATACTGAAAAAATGAAACAACTAGTGGCGTTACATCAAGGTCGCTGGAGCAACAACTTCAGAGGATTGTTAGATTCGCGTTCAGATGGGTATGTTAAGTCTCCGGCGACTATTTTCTGGCTTGTGCTTCATGGGGTTTGCCGTTTGATCAGTTTAGTTCTGGGTTTCAGGTTTTCACGCTTAGTATTCTTCTTTTTTTTTTCCACTAACTTCGCCATCTCCAAACAATGTTTTATTTCATGATCTGGCTAAAATGATGTCATTTTCCGGTAATAGTACAACAATGATGGAGGTAGAGGTGTCGGTGGTAAGGGGGAGTAGTAGTAGTAGGGTGCTGGTAGGGCGACATAGGATATTAATATAGACGTGGCGCCACCCGAATGCTATTGAGGTGGAGTTAATTGAGAGTGGCAAGTTTATGGTCGGGTAACGAGGCAGATAAGAGAGGGTTCGAGTATTTTAAATTGGGGATGGGCCAGTTGAGTCTGAGAATGAGACATAGCTTTGTCACGACCCAAAATCCCACTACAGGCGTCGTGATGGCACCTAGTCTCTAAGACTAGGTAAGCTGATTTCAATTACATTTTTGAAGCTTTTTAAAAAAAAATTAAATTTAAATAGGTAATCAAAACTAACAGTGAAACAAATATGAATATACAACCTCCCAAGACTGGTAGTACTGAGTCACGAACTCTAACTGAATATATGGGATGATCACGAGGACCGAATATGCAATACTGTTTGATTACAAATTAATAGTAAAATGAAATGAAAAGACCCCAAGGGATTGCGACGACCAAGCAGCTCTAACTTGAATCCTTATGATCCCGCTTTAACTCTGCTCAAGTCCGATATCTCCAATACCTGGCTCTGCACAAAAATGTGCAGAAGTGTAGTATGAGTACACCACGATCAGTACCCAGTAAGTATCAAGACTAACCTCAATGGAGTAGAGACGAGGTACAGTCAAGACACTCACTAGTCTGATAACCTGTGCAATATAATATACAAAATAATAGAAAACAAATAACATCAAGGCAACATAAAACAACCAATGATATGCACCATAAGACAATAAAATCACCATTTAATATCGTTCAACAATTAATAAATACAATTACAGCCCAGTTAAATCAAGTTCTTCAATTAAATATCTTTCACATATAATTCTTACGAATAAAACTCTTTTTCAAATATAATTTCGTCGAATAAATATCTTTCAAATACAATTCTTTCATATAATTCTTCTTGAATAAAAATTCTTTCAAATAAATATTTTGAATATAATTCTTTCGATTAAAGAGTCACTATGTGACACCTTATTTCAAAATCATAAAAATATGGGTCTCAGCCCATTTTCATATTTTTCGTAAATACGGGTCTCAGCCCATTTTTCATATTTTCACGGCACCTCGTGCCCATAATTAAATCATCATATTTTTCCGACACCTCGTGCCCTTATTTCATATCACAACTGCACGGACAATTCACGTGCCAAATATCATTATCATTTTATTACAGCACCTCGTGCCCACATTTCATATCACAACTGCACGGACAATTCACATGCCAAATATCCTCATTATTTACTCACGGCACCTCGTGCCCACATTTTATTTTATAATTCGCCTGGTAATAGCCACATGCTCTCAATTTCAACATAAATCAGATTGTTATCAATTTACCAACAACAAGACAAATTGCACAAGGTATAAAAATAAACACAATAGAATCACAACATCACATGAAAATTATCAACACCACAACCCCACATCATCATATATCGTCCCTGATAATAGCCACCCTTATCGCTCCTATTGCCACCCTTATCACTCCTATAGCCAACCTTATCGCTCCACCCAGACAATATCAATAGCCAGCCTTATCGCTCCTATTGCCACCCTTATCGCTTCTATAGCCACCCTTATCGTTCCGCCCAGATCATATTCCAACAAACACAACCACAGTGAAATGCCACCCTTATACCCACATAATCTCAACGGTGAAATGCCACCCTTATATCCTCAAATTAATAATTAACACAACACAACAATTTACACGGGAAATTATCACGGCAACATAACAAAATCAATTCATATCACAATTTGCCTGATGGCCACAACCAAATTCCAAAGCTACAACCAAGTCAATTAATTTCACAACAAATAGCCAAAAGCTCCACACAATATGTACGACACCCAAAAACAATCAATAGAGATAGAAATTACTCAACATAAAGTAAAGTCTTCATTAAATTCAAATTTTCAATAATTATATAAACACCTCTTCTTAAGCTCATTTAATTAATTATTTGTAGAAGGAAAATCCATAATGAAATTAAATTCCAATAATTATCAAACCAACAAATTCACGGAATTACATAAATAATCAAGTAACAATCACATCAAATTGTCATATAACAACAGATTCAACAACAACAAGGATTTAGGCACGACAAATAGATGATTAAATATATACCAACAATTATTCAATTTACCACACAATATGCTCAAGACTTTAACTCAATAAAATTTACACATATAAGCCGAGTACGTACTCGTCACCTCACGTACACGGCTTTTCACATTTCAGAAATAGCACATAAGACTCGATGCCTAAGGGGTAATTCCCCCACTCGAGGTTAAGCAAGACACTTACCTTTTTGAAGTTAGGCCGATATTCCAAAATAGCCTTCTTACTTGAATTGACCTCTGGACAACTCAAATCTATCCAAATTAATTGTATAACTCCATTAAAATTCATCGAAAATAATTTCGGATAATAATACGTCGACTTAAAAATTTATTCCAAAAAGTCAACAAAAGTCATCGCGGGGCCCGCCCCTCGAAACCCAACATAATTTTTATGAAATCCGAACACCCATTCCAATATGAGTTCAACCATACCAATTTTATCAAATTCCAATAACAGCTCGACCTCCAAATCTTAAATTTTTGTTTTTTGAAGATTTTGTAAAAATCTTGATTTCTTCCATTTAAATCCAAATTAAATAATGAATATAATCATGGATTCATGAAATATAAATACTTTAGGATATGAAATACTTACCCAAACCAAGCTTGTGAAGAATCCCTCCAGAATCGCCCAAATCCGAGCTTCAAAAATTCCAAAACGAAATGCCCAAAAATGACCATTTTTGGTCCTTATGATTCTGCCCAGTTTTGCACCTGCGGTTATTGTTCACGCACCTACAGTACTGTTCACGCACCTGCAAAAAGAACAGTAGCTGCCCAGAAATTCCAGCAGCTTTTCGTCAAGTCCGAATTGATCCGTTAACCTTCCGAAATCCACCCGAGGCCCTCGGAACCTCAACCAAATATACCAACACGTCCCAAAAATAATACGAACTTAGTCAAGGCTTCAAACTACGTCAAACAACGCCGAAATTACGAATCGCGCATCGAATCGAATTATAAGTTTTTAAATCTTCCAACTTTTATATTTTGCGCCAAAACGTATCAAATCAATCCGAAATGACTTCAAATCTTGCACACAAGTCATAATTGACTTAATGGAGCTATTCCCATTTCCGGAATCGAAATCAGACCTCGTTATCAAAAATTCACCCTTTGGTCGGACTTTTCCAAAATCTTATATTTTCCAACTTTCGCCAAAATGTGTCGAATTGTCCTACGGACTTCCAAATCCAAATCCGAACATACGCCTAAATCCGAAATCATCATACGAAGCTATTTCCATCCTCAAAATTCTATTCCGGAGTCGTTTGCTCAAAAGTCAACTCTTCGGTCAACTCTTTCCATTTAAACTTCTAAATAAGAATTGCTCTTTTAATTAAATTTTGAATCTTCAGTAAATCAAACTCGACCGCACCCGCGAGTCATAATACATATTGCTAAGCCGTTCGAGACCTTAAGCCACTGAACGGGGCATTAATTCTTAAGACGACAAGTCATGTCGTTACATTCTCCACCTCTTAAACAAACGTTCGTCCTAGAACGTGCTAAGAATTATTCCGAGGTTACCAAATTGGTGATTTTACTTTTACACATATACTTACGGTTGATCCCACGTTACCGTATTTGAGATAAGCCCGACAACACTATCTCATTTGAGATTATTTCTTTTATCCATATTTAAAACTTTAAGACCATTTTCATATACTCCAACATTTTCAAAAGGCCTGATTTTTTACAACAACGCACGTTATTAGTCTCAACTGGCTATAGCAACTCGTGTCTACGCACACATCAACTTTCTTGATAGTGTTGAAGTACTTCAAAACTTTTTCTGGGGTGTTACATTCTTCCCCGCTTAGGATCATTCGCCCTCAAACACATAACATAACTTACCTCTTCCTTTGCAAATCCAATCCTCCAAATTTTACTAATTCCCAAATTTTTCAGAAATTTCGGCAGAGTTTCCCCTGTAATTGGGCCTATCCACCTGCCAGAGTAGCACCAAAACAACTCCTAACAACACATCCACAACCCAACAAAATATCACAAGGTATATATCAATAACACCAATCTCAGCATTACAAGCACTGCATTATCATAATGATGTCAGGACATGAAGCACATCATATGTATGCTCATCACCACATCTCTGGTCTTAAAAGTTGTTCATAATTAATTCCAGCATCATCAATTAATCTCATATTAACCACCTCCTCATTTCAAATTTTCACAACACTGACAACAAAATGTGAGGCATAAAGACCTCATGATTACTTACTCGGATTAATGAGTCACATTTAATGCCACCTGGGCACTCATTTTATAGGTTAAAACTCAATGTTTACAGCTCGAAAATGGCTGAATATGCACAGAAAATATACAAGAATTATCAGATAAGCCTAACAGGCCTGACTCCCTATTAATATTATGGTACAAATTAAATTTCACACGCGGAGAATTTTAAACTCATAAATATTTCACCACAAGGACCTTGTCCTTATATAACTTCCTCCGCGGCTTGTAGCCCGGTTTAAATATTTCACATCATATATAAAATGCGAGGATATCGTCCTCAACTCCGAATCACGAGTATTTTGCACATTGTGCCAACTGAAATTTTCAATTTCCTTTCTTTTCTTTTGTTCAATATATTTCATAAACAATTTTCACAACACATAATGAACCCTCATACCGGTAGGGCATATAATTCATAAAAATTGGAATCAATTATTCCGAAACACATTAAACCCACTATGATGAATAATAAAAATTACTTTTGGACTTATAGCCCTTAATGGTGCACAAACATAAAAATGATAGACACGGGCTCGTATCCTCAATTCTCCCAACAAGGATAACATATAAGTGGGTCACAAAATTACGAAGCTTACCCATAAGCGGAGCATAATAGGAGGACTCACCTCAATATTCAGATCCGAATCAAACTAAGGGAAAATATTCTTTTATAACAATTTGGGATCGTACCTGTAACGACACCATCTGCTGTATCGGCCTCAGCTAAAACATAGCGATTATATCAACGGGTCGGGCCTCCACCTCTTAGGCGCCCACTACCCAGATGTCCTCCACCCCTAGCTGACTGTGCATATGGAGTATTAACTGGAATAAAGCTCGTAGCTGGAGTGCTTTGATGAAATCCACCCCTTCCAAGTCTGGGACAATCTCTCATGATGTGCCTAGTATCACCACACTCATAACAACCTCTCTGAGGTCGCGGCTGCTCGTATTGAGTCTGTGCTGGATAACTGGAATAACCACTGTAAGAATCTCGTGTCGGTGGTGCACTGTAAACTGGAGCACCCCGAGTAATCTGATGTGCGGACTAAGCTGACCGACTACTCGAGCCTCCGCTATAATGGGTCCTAGCTGAAGAGTAAAATCCACTGAACCCTCCAGATCTTCGAGACCTTTTGGCCTCCTTAGACTCCCTTTCCTCGCCTAAAATACCCTCAATCTTTCTTGCACTTTCCACTATTTGTTAAAATGGAGTATCAGTTTGCAATTCTCGGGCCATGCATATTTTAATGTCATAATCGAGCCCCTCAATGAATCTGCGGACCCGCTCTCTGGTTGTAGGAACCAAGATCGGTGCATGACGGACTAACTCACTGAACCTAATAGCATATTCTGACACTGTCATAGTGCCCTGACGCAACCGTTCAAACTCTGCACGCCATGCATCTCGGAGAGTCCGGGGAACAAACTCTTTCAAGAATATTTCTGAAAATTGAGCCCAAGTTGGTGGTGTTGCATCGTCTGGTCTACCTTCTTCATACATTTTCCTCCACCGATACACTGCACATGATAGTTAAAATGTAGTAAAGGCAACTCTGCTCACTTCCACAATACCCATGGTGCGGAGAATACAGTGACAATTTTCTAGAAATCCTTGGGCATCCTCTGTAGCTGTGCCACTGAAAGTAGGTGGACTATACCTCTTAAACCTTTCAAGCCTTTTTTGTTCTTCTTCTGATGCCTCTGGCCTGACCTCAAGCCGAACCAGAATAACAGGTTTTACCGGTATTGCACCCGGAACCTGACCAACGTGAACCTGCTGCTCTGGAGTTGTGGTAGGAGTCTGAGCTACTTTCCCAATCTGCGAAATATTTGGTGCAACAAAGATCAATCCCGCCTGAGTTAATGTACCAAACATACTCAGGAACTGTGCTAAGGTCTCCTGAAGTCCGGGGGTAACAACAGGTGTTTCTGGTACCTGTCGCCCAACTGGAGCTACTGGTGACTCCTCAACTGTTGTTCTGACAGGTGCTCTAGTCGCAACACGTGCCCTTCCTCGGCCTCTACCTCGGCCCCGGCCTCTTGCAGCCCTAGCAGTATGAGTGGATGCCTGCTCAGCTAACCCAGTAGCATGTGTCCTCACCATCTGTGAGAGAATGGAGATACAAAGGTCCAAATTCCAAATTCAACAAATTCCGCACTACAGGAACGAAAGAAATGGAAATTTCCTAACAGTTCTGTAGCCTCTCGAAGATATGTACAGACGTTTCCGTACCGATCCGCAAGACTCTACTAGACTCGTTCGTGACTCGTAGAACCTATGAACCTAGAGCTCTGATACCAACTTGTCACGACCCAAAATCCCACCACAGGCGTTGTGATGGCACCTAATCTCTAAGACTGGGTAAGCCAATTTTAATTACATTTTTGAAGCTTTTTTAAAAAAAATTAAATTTAAATAGGTAATCAAAACTAACAGCGAAACAAATATGAATATACAACCTCCCAAGACTGGTAGTACTGAGTCACGAACTCTAACTGAATATATGGGATGATCACGAGGACCGAATATGCAATACTGTTTGATTACAAATTAATAGTAAAATGAAATGAAAAGACCCCAAGGGATTGCGACGACCAAGCAGCTCTAACTTGAATCCTTATGATCCCGCTTTAACTCTGCTCAAGTCCGATATCTCCAATACCTGGCTCTGCACAAAAATGTGCAGAAGTGTAGTATGAGTACACCACGATCGGTACCCAGTAAGTATCAAGACTAACCTCAATGGAGTAGAGACGAGGTACAGTCAAGACACTCACTAGTCTGATAACCTGTGCAATATAATATACAAAATAATAGAAAACAAATAACATCAAGGCAACATAAAACAACCAATGATATGCACCATAAGACAATAAAATCACCATTTAATATCGTTCAACAATTAATAAATACAATTACAGCCCAGTTAAATCAAGTTCTTCAATTAAATATCTTTCACATATAATTCTTACGAATAAAACTCTTTTTCAAATATAATTTCGTCGAATAAATATCTTTCAAATACAATTCTTTCATATAATTCTTCTTGAATAAAAATTCTTTCAAATAAATATTTTAAATATAATTCTTTCGATTAAAGAGTCACTATGTGACACCTTATTTCAAAATCATAAAAATATGGGTCTCAGCCCATTTTCATATTTTTCGTAAATACGGGTCTCAGCCCATTTTTCATATTTTCACGGCACCTCGTGCCCATAATTAAATCATCATATTTTCCCGACACCTCGTGCCCTTATTTCATATCACAACTGCACGGACAATTCACGTGCCAAATATCATTATCATTTCATCACAGCACCTCGTGCCCACATTTCATATCACAACTGCACGGACAATTCACATGCCAAATATCCTCATTATTTACTCACGGCACCTTGTGCTCACATTTTATTTTATAATCCGCTTGGCAATAGCCACCGGCTCTCAATTTCAACATAAATCAGATTGTTATCAATTTACCAACAACAAGACAAATTGCACAAGGTATAAAAATAAACACAATAAAATCACAACGTCACATGAAAATCATCAACACTACAACCCCACATCATCACATATCGTCCCTGACAATAGCCACCCTTATCGCTCCTATTGCCACCCTTATCGCTCCTATAGCCACCCTTATCATTCCGCCCAGACCATATTCCAACAAACACAACCACAGTGAAACGCCACCCTTATACCCACATAATATCAACGGTGAAATGCCACCCTTATATCCTCAAAATAATAATTAACACAACACAACAATTTACACGAAAAATTATCACGGTAACATAACAATAATTTTCAATAATTATATAAACACCTCTTCTTAAGCTCATTTAATTAATTATTTGCTGAGGAAAAATCCATAATGAAATTAAATTCCAATAATTATCAAACCAACAAATTCATGGAATTACATAAATAATCAAGTAACAATCACATCAAATTGTCATATAACAACAGATTCAACAACAACAAGGATTTAGGCACGATAAATAGATGATTAAATATATACTAACAATTATCCAATTTACCACACAATATTCTCAAGACTTTAACTCAATAAAATTTACACATATAAGCCGAGTACGTACTCTTCACCTCGCGTACACGGCTTTTCACATTTCACAAATGGCACATAAGACTCGATGCCTAAGGGGTAATTCCCCCAACCAAGGTTAAGTAAGATACTTACCTTTTGGAAGTTAGGTCGATATTCCAAAATAGCCTTCTTGCTTGAATTGACCTCCGGACAACTCAAATCCATCCAAATTAATTGTATAACTCCATTAAAATTCATCAGAAATAATTCTGGATAATAATACGTCGACTTAAAAATTTATTCCAAAAAGTTAACAAAAGTCAACGCGGGGCCCGCCCCTCGGAACCCAACATAATTTTTATGAAATCCGAACACCCATTTCAATATGAGTTCAACCATACCAATTTTATCGTATTCCAATAACAACTCGACCTCCAAATCTTAAATTTTCGTTTTTGGAAGATTTTGTAAAAATCTTGATTTCTTCCATTTGAATCCGAATTAAATGATGAATATAATCATGAATTCATGAAATATAAACACTTTAGGATATGGAACACTTACCCCAACCAAGCTTGTGAAGAATCCCTCCAGAATCGCCCAAATCCGAGCTCCAAAAATTCCAAAACGAAATGCCCAAAAATGACCATTTTTGGTCCTTATGATTCTGCCTAGTTTCGCACCTGCGGTTACTGTTCACGCATTTGCGGTACTGTTCATGCACCTGCGGTACTGTTCACGCACCTGCAAAAAGAACAGCAGCTGCCCAGAAATTCCAGTAGCTTTTCTTCAAGTCCGAATTGATCTGTTAACCTTCCGAAATCCACCCGAGGCCTTCGGAACCTCAACCAAATATACCAACACGTCCCAAAATATAATATGAACTTAGTCACGGCTTCAAATCACGTCGAACAATGCCGAAATTACGATTCGCGCATCGAATCAAATTATAAGTTTTCAAATCTTCCAACTTCTATATTTTGCGCCGAAACGTATCAAATCAATCCGGAATGACTTCAAATTTTGCACACAAGTCATAATTGACTTAATGGAACTATTCCATTTTCGGAATCGAAATCCGACCTCGTTATTAAAAATTCACCCTTCGGTCGGACTTTTCCAAAATCTTATATTTTCCAACTTTCGCCAAAATGTGTCGAATTGTCCTACGGACTTCCAAATCCAAATCCGAACGTACGCCTAAGTCCGAAATCATCATACGAAGCTATTGCCATCCTCGAAATTCTATTTCGGGGTCGTTTTCTCAAAAGTCAACTCTCCGGTCAACTCTTTCCATTTAAGCTTCTAAATAAGAATTGCTCTTTTAATTAAATTCTGAATCTTCAGTAAATCAAACTCGACCACACCCGCGAGTCATAATACATATTGCAAATCTATTTGGGACCTTAAGCCATTGAACGAGGCATTAATTCTTAAAACTACAAGTCGGCTCGTTACAGGCTTGCCGTCTAAATTAGGGGTAGTTTTGAACAAGATAGTAACGGTAGGGACCCAATCTACCAAATAGTATAACATAGGGCAATTTTAAACAATACCCGATAGTACAAAGTCAATTTTGACCATTTTCCACCCAAAATATGATAAAATAATTCAAACCCTCGAAATAGAGTACTTAAAATATCTTCCTAGTTATGCACTTTGCGATTGCCGGATCCACTTTGCGACCGTGAAGGCCAAGATCTTGCCCCTTATTCGTGAATGTGAGACCCCCGCGCGAATGCAAAAGCCTACCCCTGCTACGCGAACGCGATGGCCAAATGCATGCCACCCTCAACCGGCCTTCCTCTACGCGAATGCGATGCCCAGTTCGCGAACGCGAATGCCACTGCCCACCATGTTCCGTGAACGCGACTCTCCCATCGCCAACACGAAGAGCAAACAACACCAGCGCCCAAAACACACTCCGCGGTTGTGATACCACATCCGCGATCGCGATGAACACCAAAACATCAGAAAACTAGCAATTCGAAACATGAGAGAAATAATCTGAAACTACCCCAAAACACACCCCAAGTCCTCGGGTCCCCTTCCAATCATACCAACCAATCTCAAAATATAACACGGACCTACTCGAGGCCTCAAATCATACAAAATACATCAAAATCACGAATCACACCTCAATTCAAACTTAATGAACTAATCCAAAATTTTGAATTCCAAACTTTCACCGAACATGCCTAAACAATTCGGAATGACCTCAAATTTTACACATAAATCATAAATCATCATACGAACCTATTCCAAGGCTCGGAATCTCAAATGGACCTCGATAACCACAAAGTCAACTATGGGTCAAACTAATGAACTTCTAAATCTTCAAATTGCAAACTTTTTCCAATTAGAGCAAAATCAACCTAGGAACCTTCAAATCCAAATCTGGACATAAGCATAAGTCCAAAATTACCATCCGGACCTAACCGGACTATCAAAACTCCGATCTGAGATCAAACAAATAAAAGTCAAACTTGGTCAACACTTCCAACTTAAGCTTCCAAATAAAGAATGAAGTATTCCAATTCAATCCAAAACCTTCCTGAAACAAAATCAACCATCCCCGCAAGTCACATAATCACAAATCAGCATACGTGAAGCATAAAATAGGGCAACATGGGCTCAAATACATAAAATTACTGGCCGGGTCGTTAGATTCTCCCCCTCTTAAATAAACGTTCATCCTCGAATGGATTTAGAAATATACTTGAAGTGCCAAAAAGATGAGGATATCTGCTCTGCATATCATGTTCGGTCTCCCAAGTCGCCTCCTTGACCAGTTGACCTCTCCCCTAGACCTTCACCAATGCAATATTCTTTGATCTCAGTTTGCGAACTTGCCTATTCAAAATGGCTACCGACTCCTCATCATGAGCCAATCCTTGTCCAACTTCACCGAACTGAAATCTAACACATATGACTGATCCTCACAGTACTTCCAGAGCATGAAATCATGGAATACTGGATGAACTCCCGATAAGCTGGGTAAGCAAGTCTGTAGGCCACCTCGCCAACTCTCTCTAGAACCTCAAAAGGACCAATATACCGAGGGCTCAATTTTTCCTTCTTCCCAAACCTCATCACACCCTTCATGGATGAAACTCTGAGTAGTTACCTCTCGCCCACCATGAATGGCACATCACGAGCCTTCCTATCAGAATAACGTTTTTGCCTGTACTGTGTTGTACGAAGCCGCTTGTGAATCAATATCACTTTCTCCAAAGCATCATGAACTAGATCAATGCCTAAAAACCTAGCCTGCCCAGGCTCAAACCAACCAACTGGAGAACGACATCACCTTCTATATAAGGCCTCATGATAAGCCATCTAGATGCTCGTCTAGTAGCTGTTGCTGTAGGCGAACTCTACTAGCAGTAGAAACTGATCCCACTATCCCCCGAAATCAATGACACAAGCTCACAACATGTCCGCCAAGATCTAAATAGTACGCTCAGACTGCCCGTTAGTTTGGGAATGAAATGCTGCACTCAACTCGATATGTGTACCCAACTCCCACCGCATGACTCTCTAAAAATTCAATGTAAACTGAGTGACTCGATCCAAGATAACAGAAAGGCACAACATGCAGGTGAATAATCTCTCAAAGATAAATTCGAGCCAGCTGCTCTGAAGTGTAGGTAGTCATGACTTGAATGAAGTGTGCAAACTTGGGAAGTCTGTCCACAATGAGCCACACAACATCAAATCTCCTCAAGGTCTGTGTTAACCCAACCACAAAATCCATAGTGATACACTCCCACTTCTACTCCGGTATATCTAGCCTCTGAAGCAAACCAACTGGTCTTTGATGCTCATACTTAACCTGCTGACAGTTCAAACACCGTGCCACATACTCAACAATGTCTTTATTCATCCTCCGCCACCCTCAATAATTAGCTCCTACAACCCATCCACATTAGGAACACAAATCTGGGCCTGAAGCCTCAATACCCCATCGTCACCAATAGTCACCTCCTTATCATTACCGTGCTACACCATGTCCTGGACAAGCAAGTAGGGATCATCATACTGACGTGCCTTAATGTGATCAAACAAGGACGACCGTGATATAACATAAGCAAGAACCCTGCTAGGCTCCAAAATATCCAACCTCACGAACCTGTTGGCCAAAGCCTGAACATCCAAAGCTAACAGTCTCTCCCCAGCTGGAATAAAAGTGAGACTCCCTATACTCTCTGCCTTCCTACTCAAGGCGTCGACCATCACATTGGCCTTCTGGGGATGATAAAGAATGGTGATATCATAGTCCTTTAGTAGCTCTAACCACCTCCGTTGCCTCAAGTTCAAATCCTTCTGCTTGAATAGGTACTGAAGACTCTATTGATCCATATACACCTCACAAGACACACCATAAAGATAATGCCTCCAAATCTCGAGCGCGTGTACAATAGCAACCAACTTCAAATCAATCACTAGGTAGTTCTTCTCATGAGGCTTTAATTGAGGCAAAGCATAAGCAATCACCCTACCATCTTGCATAAATACACACCCAATGCCAACCCATAAAGCATCACAGTAGACTGTATATGAATGACGAGTAATGATTTTACCATTTATTTTAGTCTCTTTACCTTAGTTTTTGTATCCTTTAATTATAATATGAGGTCATTTATTGTGTGTATTGCTAGATTTTCAGGTAAAAGTAGTCATGAAGAGAGTTGAGATCAAATGGAGTGGAATTGAGCAAAAAAGAGTTGAAGTAGTGCAAATGCAGTCACTGATTTCGCAGATGCGAAATTCTGTCCGCTTCTACGGTCTCGCATCTGCGAGAGGGTAGCCACATCTGTGAAATTGCCAAAGTTCCACTAGTATCGCACTTGCAATTAGATATCTACTTCTGCGGTTGGAGTCTGCATATGTGGAAATGCTAAGTTTCCACTGTGATCGCACATGCGCTTTAATTTCCGCATCTGCGGAGCCGCTTCGGCAGAAAACTATTCGCTTCTTCGGAGTAGCCAGGATTCCTCAAGACCCGCATCTGCGAGAAGACTGCCACATCTGCGGAGTCGCATCTACGATGATTCTTCTGGAGGTGCAGTCAACGGGCTTCAGACCATGGAAAAATTGCCAATTCATATTTTCTCTATCCCAAACTTACAAATACATGACCTAGCTTATTGGAAATGGATCTTTGGCTAAAGTTTTGTCTTCTTGACTAGATAACACAAGTCTTGGAGCTAGGGTTCTTGCACACACTAGGGTCTTGAAGATTTGAAGCTTTTGGTTGAGATTTGCTTACCCATTTTTACTCATTTCTTTATTTCCTTGCTTTGTATTGAATATCTAAGTGTGTAGTTCCAACACTTGAATCTTGTTTATGGAAATATTCATATTTAAAGTTTGGATTAAATATCTTGTTGTGTTTATGTATTGAATAATTTTTATTTATTATGAAGTGAGTTATTATTTCTTTAATTATTCTTGTTCTTAAATATTTCCAAAGGGATTAGCTAACCCTAGAACTCGCCCATTAACTTCAAGTTAATCTTGGAAAAGGTAATTTGGGGTTGAAAAAGATTAATTAAAAAGAACTTGAGGCGTTAACCCTCATTTTATAGATTCTACATAGGGATAGAATTGAACTACTTGTAGCCACATCGGGTGCACTTAATCCTCTTAATTGTTTTAGGGATTATTCAATTAGGGAGTCTTGTTATTCTTCGGAAGAAGCTAATAAAGAATTATTATCCGAGGCTAATGAACATAAACTCGCTCATATTTATAAAATCGTGAAATACATTGGATCATTACTTGAGTGTAATTCCCTATGTATCCATGCTTGTAGCCATTGATCCTTTTACTTACTTTCTAGGTTAGTTTACATTTTTGCATTTAGACATAAATATTTTCTCAAAATCCTTTTAAGTGTTTGGCGTAGCATAATAAGCGATAATTCTCTTACATTGCCTAATCGCCTACATATTGTTCTTTGTGGAATTCGACCCCGACTCATAGTTGGGTATATTATATTGTATGCGACCGTGTCCGCTTACTTTTTAGTAGTGGATTTGGACGTCATCAAAATTGGCCCCGTTGCCGAGGAACAATTTGGCGTATTTAGGTTGTTTGAGAAGTAAGCGTACATGCTTTGGTCCAAATTTGTGAATATTTGTGTAATTAGTTTTCTTATCTTTCTTTATTTTTCTTATTTGTTTTCTTGTATATTTTATTAGTTTTTGAAAAATGGCATCACATAATGAAAATTGGTCGGATGGTAGTTGTTCATACTTTGATGACCCTTGTCCTTATTGTGGAGGACCACACTCGTGGCAAAATTATTTAAATTCTCCCGGGGGCGGATTGTGCGCACAATCTCAAACCCATGAGTGGAGTATATGTGATAGGTGTGGTGGTCAAAATGGCCATTTGGGAGATTGTGCTTGTTTGTTCTTCCCTTCCCCGAACCCCCACTATGACGATTCGACTTTTGGTTTGGATATTTATAGGGATTTGAAAGTGGGAGAAAATGAGCATGGGCAGAACGGAGAGTTCAAACTCATGATGAAGTGCTTACTTTAAAGAGGAAACAAGGAGCAAAAAACCTTTGAGGAGATCTTGGAAAATAGTCTCCAAAACGGTTTGGAGCTTCACTTTGAGGAGTCAAGAATTAAACATCCGTCAACCGACTTCATGTTTGTTGGTGATGTCGAGAAAAATATGAAATTAGAGTCAACCAGTGTAATTGAGCATATGGTTGAACTTGACTCTATTCCGGGGGAAAGAAAGGATGTCAAAATCCGGAAAAAGTTACAAGTTGGCAGTTTGTTTACTTACTCTAAGCATTTTTCAACTTCGGAATTTCATGATGATAAGGGAATTGAGCCGTGTGAATCCATGTGGGAGTACAAATAAAAAAGACAAGAGCCATACGTCTTGCAATTTGAAAGTTCAAAAATGCAAAATGACATTCCTCAAAAGAAAGCCAAGAAATGCAACATGAAGAATTTGAAGTTTGGCCTTTTCATCTACTTACCACCCCCGCAGCTCGTGGTCACAAACTTGATTCCAACAATTCATATCCTCCAAGTGGAGAGAAAAGTAGTAATGTTGACTTGCATCGTGCCACGACATTAAATGCAGCTCTTGGTGAGAGGCAACCCATTATTTTCAAATGTTTTTGTTAGATTTTTATTTTTGTAGGTTTATTTGTTTTTGTCGAACATTTTGATGTGTGTGTCTTAGAGTACAGGAAATTGAAATGCGACTGCATAATTTTGTGTCTGAGCTTCAGTTGATTTTCTGCGGCCAGAATGCAACCACATAATTGTTACGCGGGCCGCATATTGGTCGCGAAAATGGTCAGAAGCTAGTAATAAAAAGTCACTCGAAAATGCGGTCAAAGGCCAATTCTGCGGACTGCATAACGGTTATGCGACAGAAAATGCTGTCACTACCCAAAATCCCACCGTAAGAACCGCGATGACACCTAATCTCTAATACTAGGTAAGCTTAATATATGAGGAGATCTAACAAAGATAACCATCTTAACTATATAAAACTTAAACTGATAAATGAGATAATGTAACTAAAACTGAACAAATGTTATACAATCCCCAGAACCGGTTGTACAAAGTCATAAGCTCTACCGACATACACTAGAATTTCTAAATACAATACTGTTCTGAAATGAAGATAAACAACAGTGAAGATAATATCCGAAAGTGACTCTGAGATCTGCGAACATGAAGCAGGTATACCTTGAAGTCTCCAGCCGCGCATACACAACTCTCAAGAACTAACACGATCAGAAGTGCTTGGATCTGCACAAAAATGTGCAGAAGCGTAGCATGAGTATACCACAACGGTACCCGATAAGTATCAAGACTAACCTCAGTGGAGTATTGACGAGGTAAGTCGAGACACTCACTAGACATAAAACCTGTGCAAGATATTAACATAAAGCTAGCAATGGAAAGAACATCAATGTAAGGCTAACAACGTAAAGATTATTAATATAAAACCAACAGAGAAATAATAGAAATGCAATTGGCAACAAGAAGTAAATGGGTAATGAAGCAACAACATAATCAGAACACATATGAAATATGAATGAACTCAAATTTTGAAAACATATGACAATTCAAGTAATCAAATTGTTCCCAACACATGACTTACAACAAGAATTATCTCGAGACACCAGACCTCGTAACTACAAATCATAAGCTACAATTCTGAATCTTACACGCATGACACCTCGTGCCCACATTATCAATCACCTCCTCACAGAAAAGTCCACGTGCTACCATGTATATTGTATCCGAGTCAAATACCAAATAAAATATTCAAGAGGTTTATTTAAATACAATAAGGCATAATAACAATCTTGAATAAAGTAAGGCGTCAAATGAGATAATGAGTTTATTTTAGAAAATAAATAAAGTAAAATAAAGTACAATTTATACAAAAATAGAGTATCAAATGAGTTTAGTTTATAAATCAATAAGGTAAAGTAAAATATCATCTTCAAATTAAGAAAATTATCAGATAAGTTAACGAATTAAATATAGAATTTGTTAAAATAAGGCGTGATAACAATTTCATGTAAAGTAAAATATCAAATAAGGTAATGAGTTTAATTTGAGAACCCAATTAAAGTAAAATATGATAATCATTTAAAAATAGCAAGGCACCGAGTGAGATAACGAGTTCTATCTTAAGAGTCATATAAAATAAAGCATGTTAATAATTATTTTATTTAAAATCGTTATGTTACCAACAACTCAACAGAATATGAGATAATGACTCCATGCAAGCAAATTCATCTAGAAACTCAATTAACCAAGTAACACGGAGGCACAAGTTGGCACATTAAAGCAACACAACAAATCACGTAGAATGCATGACTCACATAAGAACTAACAATCGTTCCCACAAAAAAATACAATAAATAACCAAATACAATCAAAATATAAGTGAGATGATTTAAGAAAAAACCAAAACCGTTCAAATCAACAAGCCTTTCAAATGTAGAATGTACAACAAATTCATACTGAGGTACCATACCTCATATTCACATTTCATAAATCACAATCACAATCTTTCCTTATATCGCCGTGTGAGCCTTACATTTAGATTTTTTTGAAAATATTTTTCCTGAAATAGCTACACGCGCTTAAGCCCCCTTATGTCGGCGCGTGGCTTCAAGTAATTCCCTTACTAGCAACACACACATAAATCCCACCTTTTGTCACTACATGCACATCAACCTCTATCCTTATACCGCACCACACGAGCCATATACCACAACTTGCCAAAATCAATAATATCAATGTTAGCATAACACATAGCCATGGCTCAACCACAATGTATACACGAATCTCAAAATAAACAAATGAATGAGAAATAATCAACAAGGAAAGATATCTCAATAATCAACAACCTCAACCTCAATGTGCTAATAGCTTTTACGACTTTAATAACTCAAAATGAAGGTATTCCCACGAAATGACAATTTCCCATTCAAATGTATAACATAAGCTTAATAATGAAAGAGATATTATGAAATAGTAACTATGTCTAAATGCATGAGAATAACTCAACACGAAGAGACTTCTTGTAATAACAACTCCAAATAAGAATAACTCAATAATAAAGGAGGTAACATGACAATAAGATAGGTAACATCTTCAATTAAGGCATATAAGAGCAAATTTGACAATAAGATATATAACATGTACTAACAACGTCAAACAAGGCATGTAAGAGTAAACTAAACAATGGAAGATATAACATGATATGACAATTTCAATTAAATGCATGAAAGAAGCCTAAGAGTCTAAACTGGTTAAAATACCACATATGAGCCCGTATACACACTCGTCACCTCGTGTACACGTGTTTCACATAATGCAATTAATACAAACAACCCAAATCCTAAGGGTTAGTTCCCCTCCACAAAGTTAGGCAAGATACTTACCTCAAACAAGCTATACCAATCTACTAATAAGCCCTTCCCGCACAAATCCACTTTCAAACGGCTCGAATCTAGCTAAAATAATTTAATATCATAAATAAAAGCCATAGAAAATAATTTCGTATAATAAAGATTCGATCTTTAACTAAAATCAAAAAGTCAACCCAAAGGGTCAACCTCGGGCCCGCACCTCGGAACCTGACAAAACTTACAAATTCTAAACACACATTCCGATACGAGTCAAACCATACCAAAATCATTCAATTCCGACCTCAAATCGGCCTTCAAACCATCAATTTATGTTTTAGAAAGTTTTTACTAAAATTTCCAATTTCTCCAATTTAAATCATTAATCATACACTAAAATCCAGGTTGGAATTATGAAATAATAACAAATCTAAGTTAAAAATACTTACCCCAATCCAAGTAGTAAAAATTTGCTCCAAATTCGCCCAAAATCGAGCTCCAAAACCTTGTGAGAAAAAGTAACTAAATTCTGAAATAAGACAAAAAAACTACAGCAGCTGTCCCAGCTTGAATCAGGTCCTAGATGATCCTGAAACTCACATTTGATAAGATCAACATGATCCTTGCGATTACACCCAAGATAGCCTCTTGAATCACACAATTTAGCCCTAAAATGAGGGACATATGATATTTTGAAGTTTTAAAAGAAATCTAAAAATTTCAGTGACATAAATGGCATTTTCGTAATTACTTACACCAGAAAAAAACCAGCAATAAGAAAATATTCGTTTTAGCACCCAAAACTCATTTGGAACCTCCCGAACACAATCTATATATGCATTTCAACTATAAAATACGCTATAAACCTGCTCGCACACTCAAAACACCGAAAAGAGGTCATCTTGACCCGATATTGACCATGGTCATACTTTAAATTCTTAACTTAACTAGTTTCTCAATCAATGATACAAAATACATACGAGCCCCTCGGGACCCCATCCAATCATACCAACAAATATAAATACATCATTCAAACTTATCCAAAGTCTCAAAATACCCACGGGAACATCAGAACAAAGAATCGAGGCTCAAACCGGATAGAATTTCTCTTAAGTTGTTAAATCTTCCTTCTTTCAGAAGAGTGTCCGAATCCCAATTAAATAATTCGGATAACTTTCAAACTTTGCATACAAGTTCAATTCAACTATGTAGACCTATCCAAATTCTCGGAACATCAATTGGGGTCCAATAACTTCAAAGTCAACTCTTGGTCAAACTTATGAACAATTATTAAATTCTTCAAATTGCCAACTTTCGACAAATAGTGTCAAATTCTTCTAGGAACCTCCAAAACAAATCTAAACATATGTTCAAGTCCAAAATCATCATAAGAACCTATCGGAATAATCAAAACCCGATTCCGAGTCCGTTTACCCAAAAGTCAAACCTTTGGTCAACTCTTCCAATTTTAAGCTTCTAAAACGAGAACCATTCTTCCAAATCAATCCCGAACCACTCAAAAATTGAAACCAATCATACACGCAAGTCATAATACATAATATGAAGCTACTTAAAGTCTCAAATCACCGAATGGAACGCTAAGCTCAAAATGACTGGTTGGGTCATTACAAATGCGATCACACATTGCCCAAGCACACACTCATCGTTTTCAAAAATTTTAAGTCATTTTTGAATTTTTTTTAGAATTGTTTACTATATTGTATTTGACCAATCTGCCAAGTTTCATATTTTTTTGGAGTTGAATTGAGAAGTTTGAGGTGTTGGAGTGTGCCAAAATAGTGGATGCCCAGTTCTGTCTCTGAGAAATCTAGTGCAACCGCACCTACAAAGAAAAGGCCGCAGATGCGGCTCTGCAAAAGCGCCCTGACAACCGCAGATGCGGTGTTTTTGGAGAAGCAGTACAAACACCGCAAAAGCGCATGCGCAGAGGCGATCAAACATCCACAGGTGCAACTCGTCGGGTAATTTTAAAGATTGAATATATTCTTCAGCAGGTAAAAATTTTAAACCCCTCTCCTAAAATCTAACTCCTCTCACGCAACTGCTCTTCATCTCCACTGCTCCCACTTAATTGCTTATACACATGCAACAAGGTATGCTCTTCCTTTCACTCTCTCTCTCCTTTCCATGGCCGAATCCCCTAACTCCCTCATCCCCACTATAAAAATGTTAGTATTAGGTGTAAAAAATTGGTTGAGAGTGTGCTTGTGTGTGCTGTGGCTGTTAAAAAAAATTGGGGAAGTCTGAATTACCCAATTCATTTTAAGAAAAACCAAATCACTCTGTGCTTTTCATGTGCTCGACAAATTGTCCAAAAGAAATGTTGTTGCTAAGTACCTTAAAATCTTGTGAAATCAAGTCATGTAATCTTGTAGAGCACAAATTTAGAAGTCTTGAGTATAAATTTTGTGCCAAAAACATGATTTGATTTGAAAAGAGTCGGCAGATTCTGAGTGTTTGAAACCTATGATGAATACATCAGAAGCGGGAAAAGAACTGCAGATGCGAAATCGCACCTGCGGTGAATGTTCGCAGGTGCGAAGTTGTATAAATTGTGAAACACCATAGAAGCGGACCATCTTCTGCAGAAGCGGAGCCGCACCTGCGATACATTTTGCGCAGGTGCGATGATTGGGCAGTTTTTTGCAAAAATAGTAGCTTTGCAACCATGTCTTGCTGGGTCCGTTTGGCTTGATTCTTTGGCCTAATTGCATTGTTTTAAATTGTTTAACATGATGATAATGCCCGACTAACTTGGTTTTGATTTTTAGGTACTTTGAGCTTAAAAAATGGACCCAAAACACAAATGAAAATGCGACACTTGATCATGAAATTGAGGAAGAGGTTGTGGAGGAACAATTTGACACTGATCGCTTCATGTCTGCTGATTTTCATCGCCGATACTATGAAATCCTTCTTACAAAGAAGGTCCTACTTGAAAAGGGAATCTTCGAGGATAAATTAGCCGAGCTACTTCCAGATTTTTATGAACGTCTACAAACCACTGGATGGTCTTGTTTCATGCCTACTCCATGTGATGCCAATGAGGGATGGGTTCGAGAGTTTTACGCAAACCTTAAGCGTACAAATTTCAATGACCCACAACCCACCATAAGGGGAAAAATAGTGAGATCTGGACCTGAGCAGATCAATGATGTTTTAGGGCTTCCAGACTATCCACTTGAGCCGGTACGAGAAAAAGATACATGCTCTAACGAAGAGTGGCTAGCATCTAAACTTTATCCCTCAGACAAGAGAGCAAGTGGGCCAATAAGAGGAAGGGTTTAAAATCCATTGACTTCACAGCTGAGGCCAAGATGTGGCTTTACATCATCTATAATAGAGTCTCACCTAATGTCTCTGATGTTTCATATGTCAGGGACCTGATGATCGCGTGCATACTTGATGGCATTCATGTGAATGTCAGTTATTATATCATTCAAAAGCTGAAAGAGTACATGCTACAAGACAGTCCAGGCTTGATGTTCCCTTCATTGATCACAGAGTTGTGCCGGCGGGCAAATATTAATGCGCATAGCACCGATCGTTAGTTACCAGCCGACAGACCCTTTCATCAGTTGAGAGTAACATATGAGGGTAGTGCAGTAAAGAGTAAGAAGAGAAAAATCACCACAATTTCCGGACCAGGGTCCTCCTCACAGGCGGCACTTGCTGAGGGACTATTTGGGATGCTAAACTCCCAGCTTGTCTCCATTCGTGACTTAGTGTCACAGCTTCCTAGTGGACCTTCACACTCTCAGCCTAGGCTTGATTATTGTACTAAAATAGAAACGAAGACATACCTGAGGCCCAAAAAAAATAGGCAGAGTATCATGAAAAGTTAGCAGGTTCTATTAAGAGGCTCTAGGAAGCATATGGCAATATGTCCAAAGTTCATGTTGATCTCCAAGCAGACTTCCAAAAGGAGAGAGAGAAAAACAAGAAGAAGGGCAAGTTCATGGTAAAGACGTGGAGAGGCATGAAGGCCATCTTCAAATGGGGGCAGCCGAACAAGAAGATACCGGTCGAGGACAAAGATGACAATGAGAAGTATTCTTTCTTGTCGAATGATGCTGATGCTGATACTGATGATACCGATGATGATGAGGCCGAGAGCTCTACACAGTAGTGAGGAGTCTTTTCCCGCAGTCTGCTAGTCTGATGCAGACCTCATGGAGACCCTCAAACTACTCTTATTTTATTATGATATTATGCAGTGAGGACACTGCATTATTTTTAGTTGGGGTGTTTTTAAGGAGTATACTTTATTTGTACATATTTGCTTGACTTGTACCCTTGTCTGGCTTATGCTTTTGTGCGAATATTGTGTGCCCTTGCCGGGCTTAGTTTGTGATTGGTGTTGTATATGCGGATTAGTCGCTTTGTTATTTTATTTTCTTTAAGTAGTTTTTCGTTATTTTATTTTTATTCCTTTAGTACTTTTTAGTTTATGTTATTTTTTTTTCTTTAGTATTAGTCGTTTTTGTTATTTTATTTTATTTTGTTTAGTAGTTTGAAGTTTATACTATTTTTATCTCTTTAGTAGTAATATACTTTTCAATAAATCTCCTTGGATTTTCTTTATGCCATGGTTCTTTCCCGAGAAATATTTTTGTGTTGAACCGGGTGACTTTTTCCTATGATGGATGGCGTGACAATTTTCTTAAGGGAATTAGCCTTGTTTATCTATTTGGAGACTTTTGGATTGTTTGGCACTAACAAAATTAGTATTTTGTATGTGAGTTGTGAATTGACATTACCCATCCGAAATCTTTCGTTGAAAAATTGAAAAAGTAAGTTGCATGGGGGAGAACAATTTTTGTGATAACTTTTTGGCTAATTTTGTGACTCTTCGCCCACTAGTTGGCATGGTATTGCTCAAATTATTCTTATTGAGAAGTGAAATTGATCAGTCTTGATTAGTTCATGTGCCATGTGTGTTAGTTTTTGTTAAAATAATTCTTGTATTTACTTTTATCATCTAGAACTTGCCCGGTTGGTCTTTCAATGCTTATCTTAATTATGTTTGGTTGGAGGGATGACCTTAGACATTCTTTGTTATCTTTGAAAAATCCTCTTTAACCTTTTGAGCCTACGATTGCATAAATATTATCACTAGTAATCCCATTTGAGCCTTTAACCTTTTATTTGGCTACTAAATTTCAAAACTTTACCCTTTTGTGAAATAATTCCCTCTTTTGAACCTTTTCCTCCTTGAATGTTAAGAATGAGGCTAAAAGCCTAAGTTGGGGGTGTTGGTGTCAATTGAAAAATGGTAAAGATGTACATTGTGTGTAGAAGCAAATACCTCAAAGGTGTGTTATATGAATATACTCAAGCTCCAAAAGAAAAGCAAAAAAAATATATGTATAAAAAAATAAGGAAGTCTTAAGAAAATTAGAGAGGCAATTCAAGGTGGTTCAATGTTGGTAACTAGAGGTAAATAAGGGCTATGTGGTTTAAAAAGAATCAAAGTGCAAAAAGAAAGACAAATGTGAGTAGTGTTAAAGGAGGGTGTAGTCATTTTTAACCCAAATACTTATCCTACCCTTCCCTAAGCCTACATTACAAGCATAAAAAGTCCTTAATGGGATCTCCAACCGAATGTTCTTGAATTGGCAGCAAATTAAAATAAGGGCAAGCTTATGGCATGATATTTGTAACACTTGAAATTCTTTGTTGAGAGTGAGTGTCTTTGTACATTTGTCCCTTGTGTTGCTGTTGTAAATATAGTAATTTTGGGACTTTCTTTCTTGTGAGGGCACATAGATTATGATGGATTTGTGACATTGATAAATTCCGAATTGAATAAATTGAGCATATGTAGTAGACTAGTGCTTTTGAGTCACTTTTTGAGGCTTGGTTGTTATCATTTAATTATTTTGAAACTCTAGTGCATCCTTGATATTGAGTTTTTAAATGAGGGAGTTATTTGATTGAAGTTCACATGCATGAGCCGAATTATTAGTACTAACCAAAGCCACAAGTGTGGTTCTTAATTGATGAATGTGATTTGAGAATGATAGCGATGCTACTTGAGCATTAAATGGTAGAGCCTCATTGAGTATTTTGGTTTTGATTTGCTTGAGGACAAGCAAAAACTTTAAGTTGGGGGTGTTGATGAGTGGTGATTTTATCATTATTTTAGTCTCTTTACTTTAGATTTTCTATCCTGTAATTATAATATGAGGTCATTTATTGTGTGTATTGCTAGATTTTCAGGTGAAAGTAGTCATGATGAGAGTTGAGATCAAATGGAGTGGAATTGAGCAAAAAAGTGTTGAAGTAGTGCAAATTTAGTGAGTGATTTCGCATTTGCGGAATTCTGTCCGCTTCTGCGGTTTCTCATATGCGTGAGGGTAGCCGCATCTGCTGAATTGCCAAATTTCCATTGGTATCGCACTTGTGATTGGATATCCGCTTCTGTGTCCACATCTGTTGAAATTCTGAGTTTCCACTGTGATCACACATGCACTTTAATTTTTGAATCTGCAGAGCCGCTTCTGTGGCACACTGTCCGCTTCTGTAGAGTAGCTAGGATTCCTCAAGACTTGCATCTGCGAGAAGACTGCCACATCTGCAGAGTCACACCTGCGATAATTCTTCTGCAGGTGCGGTCAACGGGCTTCAGACCTGGGCAGAATTGCCAATTCACATTTTCTCTATCCCAAACCCACAAATAGACGACCTAGCTTACTAGAAACGGATCTTTGGCTAATTTTTGGTCTTCTTGACTAGAGAACAATTCTTGGAGCTAGGGTTCTTGTACACACACTTGGGTCTTGAAGATTTGAAGCTTTTGGTTAAGATTTGCTTTCCCATTTTTACTCATTTCTTCATTCCTTGCTTTGTATTGAAACACATAGGAATTGCTTGCAAAATGCCTTGCTATTTTGCTCTCAATTCTTTCTTAACTTCAGCGTGTGTGTATCGCATGTAAAAGAGAACACAACTGATATATATAGATTTAGTAGGATTAGGATTAACTAGAAACCTGATGCTTTACTCTTCCTTGGTGGAGAGTTCTAGTAACTTCAATCTCTAACTCTTTCCTTATCTAGAGTAGAGTTCTCTTTAAGTTAGGAGTCTTGCTCTTATCAATTATGCAATCTTTTCATTCAGTGATTATCAGATATAACTACTTATACTTATTCCTTGTACGCGCATGCATTTTGCTTGAATTTGACCGTGCTTGTCAAACTCTGTGCTTTTCAGAAGCATGGAACATGTTTCAACTCAGCTCAACATCAAATACTATGTCAAAACACTTTCTATTTAAAGTCACAAATTATCAAGGACCATGTTCATTAGGTTTTAAACATCATAGTACAAAGAAAAAGCACACCTTATCTTTCCCGTTTTGGCATCATCTAAAAGTTTCATAATTAAGTTAAGTAACCAAATTTTAGCAGATCTTACTCATGACCATTGGGGATACTTCAAAGGCAATCATGGATTCAATTTTCTCTTGTCAATATAAGGATATTATCCATCTAAGAAATATCAACAAATAATTAGAGCAAAAGCAGTGAATATTATTCATAAGATCTTTCACAAAGCATAAAAATAAATAAAAGCATAGCACCATGAGCAAAAAACAAAAAGAATTCCCACTTGGGTCACTAGTTAGAAACTGGACTAGGAAGGGTTTAGGAGTAGGAAGGACTAGGTTCTTGGTTCTTGTCCCGAAGCAGCTTCAACATGTCTTGAAGAATGTCCTCATTCTTCTCTTTCTCCTTTGCAAGCTCAGACTCGAGAGAGTCTCTCTCAGCTTCTACTACAGCCAACCTAGTCTTCAGCCGTTCAATTTCAGCATCCTTAGCCCCACTCTCTTGCTCCAATACTCTAACCTTGATGTTCTTAGGTACCCTCTTGGATGAAGCGGGTTCTTTGGGTGCAGTTTGGACTTCACAGTCACAATCAGTCAAAGTTTCGGCCCCGAAGTAGTCTTTACTGGCGTAAACATCCCATTTCTTGAGGGGAACCTTAAAGTGAGCAAGCACATTAGTTACGATTAAGCCATAGGGAATGGCATGAGTCTTGGTGCCACAAACAACCCTATGAAGGTGCTGGATTATGAACCCTGGCCATTTAATTTGCTTTCCATTATCCAGGCACTCCATAAGAACTAGTTCCATGAAGGTAGCAATGTGCCTTCTTTCCTGCCTGGGTAGAACCACTTTGTTGACAAATTCAAAGGGTACTTTGTGAGCAGGTTTCATCTCACTCTTGTAAATGACCCTGGGTTCTTGCTCTAATTCCCTATCAACAAATTTCCTGGTGATGGCCAGTGAGGTGGGAATATTTTCTAGACTAGGCCACTTTAACTTTTTATAGTCATAATACCCCTCAGCAGGTATACCTAGAATCTTCCTAAGCTCCTTGTCATCAAATCTCACCTTCACTTCTATATGATCAATTGGTCCTCCCGAGCCTACACTCGTCAACTAGGTCCAAGAATCTTCTATATCCTACTAGTGAACTACTAAAGATCCATTAATACATCCATATCTTAAGACTGCACCACATTCTAAGGCGATAATTAAGTTTACATATCCCACATCATCACACGCATCCTTTCTTGTCATAGCAAAGCTCTCCAAGCATTATCCTTAGATGCATAAGACCCATCACATAGCTGCCTCTCCACTCTTCCACGACATCCACACAAGCTATCGGTGCTCAACGAATAACATGCTCACTTAATGCATATGACCAAATAGAGAGAAATTAGAGATCAGACTTCAAGCTGAATCAAAGCCGCACGATAGGGAAAGAAAGAAAGTGAAGTTTTCCTAATTTCCCTGTAGCCTCTCAAAGATAAATATGGACGTCAACATACTGACCTGCAAGACTCTACTATACACTTGATCATGACTCATAGAACCTATGACCCAGAGCTTTGATACCAACTTATCATGACCCAAATTTCAACCATGTCATGATGGCACCTACCCCAAACCTGCTAGGTAAGCCAACTAACATCTAACATCAACCAAACCAAAGATAATAAGTAATTACAAAAGCAAGAGTACAATGTCAATATAACTATCCCAAGACCTGAAAGTACAAGTCATGAAATACTATGATTTGGAATATACAATGTTGGCAAGAAGAAATTACAAGTCATCGGTTTGGATGTTACATAGATAGAAATTCAAATCCTATACCACTATGAACTAAATAATAGTAGATGATCGAAGCGATGTAGGTTTCAATGCACACCCTCGAGTTTTGTAGCTGCTTAGCTCCAAATACTAATCTCAGTGAAGTAGCAATGAGGCTTTTATGTCAAAAGTTACTCACTTAATATATATGCGCAAATTATAAACGTCACGGCCCAAAATCCCACCAATGGTCTTGATGGAACCTAACCCCTAAGATTAGCTAAGAAAAACACACAATGATATAAAACGTCGAAATAAGATATAATAACTCCCAATCCTAACATAAACTACGGAACAAAGTCTCAATAAAGCCAAAGCATAGGTACTCCTCTTCATAAGCTAGATTCTCATCCAACCGCACTGTGCTGAAATCGAAGACATGTGACTTATCTTCATGATACTTCCAAAGCATGGAAACATGGAACACTAGATGAACTCTTGAAAAACGAAGAGGCAAGGCAAGTCTATAAGCAACCTCGCCAACTGTAAAACCCTGGAAAAAAGTTTGAAGTAATTAAGCGCTATTAAGAAAGTTGATGTGCGCTAATTGTATTATTTTAGGTGTAGACAAGGACTATTATATGAACAATATCAATTTATCATGATAATATATGTATGAGGTGCATTAAGAATGGTTTATGGTTTAAGAAGAGCCCTAAGTCCAAGTCAAGTTTGAAATTTCATGATAGACTAAAGTTTCAAATGGGTACGCACAAGACCCAACTTTGAACGGGAATCTTTACATATACATATATATAGCTTTATGTAATAATATACCTATCAAATGAAAGATCTTCGAGTCTAGTTTCTAACACTTCAAACCATTTTTCATTTGGACATTCCTACAAGACGTTATGACCAAATTACCAAATGCTAGAAAAATACGATTCTGCGATCAATTCTGCGATCGCAGAACCATTATGCGAGCACACAAATAGTTATGCGACCGTAAAATGGTCGCAGACCTACCCAGTGAAGCCCATTTCTGGGCATCGATTTTGCAGTGCATTTTGCAACCCGCATATCCATTCTGCGGTCCTTTATGCGACCGCAGACCTGCTTTCGGAGGGTTAATTTTTTTATTTTCATAACCCGACCTCATTTTGATAAATAGCCTTTGGGGCTTATTTTGGGGCAATTATCTGAGGTTTTTTTTAGAGAGAAGTGAGAGTGTTCTAGAGAGAGGAAGTAGATGAAGTGTTTTGTTCATCAAAATCTTGCCCAAGCTTTGAAATCCAATTAGGAAATCTACAAGATCTTCATCTAAGAGGTAAGATTCAAAGCCCTAGTCTTCAATTTCGAGTTTGGGTAAAAGATGGGTGATTGGGAGTATGATTCTTGGGTGTAAGAGTATTATTTATACATGCTTGTACTAATAAGGTTTGTGGAAAGATTGTTGAGCTCAAGTAAGTAAAGATTGGATTGTGGAGTGAAGGAAATCTTGTAGAAGAACCTTGTAGTTAAATTTGCACACCTAGTGTTTGATAAAATGCTCAAATGAGATGAGACCATGAATATCTTCCTAATTATGGTTCAATTTTGTTATGTCTCAAAATAGATTGGGATTGCTAGAATTTTCAGAATGTTGTAGTAATTTAAGGAAAGTTCAAAGCGAGGTATGTTGGCTAAACTTTCTATCTTAGAATTGAATTCCATGATGTTCCCGTAAGTTCCAAGTATGGTTGTCTCAAGTTCCTTATTCTATGTTCCGAATTGTGCCCAATAAATACGATTGTCCCGAATAAGCATAGTGATGGGAATTGTGTAATCAAAACTTGTTCCGAATGTTCCTATCACATTATGTTATCCTTTGGGAATGTGTTCAAGAATGACATGTGTATTAAAATGCTATGTCTTTGAGTCGTGCTCCAAATGAAGGTTATGATGCCAAATTGTGTGAGAAAATCTCAATGATCTTAAGACTCTTAATTGCTCATATGTGTACCTAAAGTCTTGATTGGAAATGTCTTATTGTTGATAATCTATAAAGATGGTTGGAAGTGAAATAAGTGAATTGGGGTTATAGAGTGTGGTCAATGTGCCAAGAATTTAAGTTATGATTGTGGCTAGTAGTGCAAATGATTTGAGAGGATGCGATAAAGAATATGAAATGAGCCTCGACTCAATTGTTTAAAATGACTTCGAAAATAAAATTGCCTAAGAGCTTTTGTACTCAATTCATGCCCATAAGTGGCTGATTTAACTAATGCTTTGCTTTATAAATATATCCAGTGTGATTCGAGTTCTTACATACTTGTGTGTTGAAATTGTACATTGTCATTTCTGGGGAAGATTATTGCAAGATTAAATGGTGTATTGATTATTTTTGATTTTTATGAGTGTTTCTATTACTGATTGGTATGCCCCATTCTTTGGGAAGAAACCATTTGTGTTTAAAGTTCCCATTACAAATGAATTTGAAGTATATGATTTCTGAAATATTCTATATGTTGGTATTTGATGGTGATCTTTGAAATTGAAAGAGGTGAAAGTGTGGAATATCAAATACGGCCATCGTGCCAGGAATAAAGAATCTTGTGAATGGCCAAATGAGCCAAGGAAATATTGTCGTTGTGAATGACTGGAAATACTAATGAGAATTTATACAATGTGAAAGATGTTGAGGTGAGTACAATTATATTTATGTTATCTCTGTGTGCAAGTCAAATCATAAATATTTTTGGGAGCATCATTAGCAAAACCGAGGAAGGGTGGGTCATAAGGCCCACACCTGAAACTACACGTGCCGGTGTAGGGGTGATTTGTGATTATTCCCCTTATTTGGGATGAAATTGAAATATTGGAGAAATTGTGATATTATTCCCCTTAATTGGGATGAAACTGGTAATAATTATGGATTGGAAAAGTCAACCCACTCAGCATATGTGGGGAGGCGGCCTAGCTGATAGGGTGGAGATCGGACGCCATGTTGCACACATGGTGGTACTACTCTTAGTAACAACTTTATTTCGCATCACATGTCAAACCACATTGTTCGTGGGGAGATGGCACTAGCCGATCGGGCATGATCGGACTCCCTGCTAACAAAGACAGTGGTATATCAGTGCTAATGATCTCCCAACCAAAATTGTATATGAAATTCGTATTTTGAAAATTATTATGTTTTAACTGTATATTTGGATATTGTTGATTGTGACTTGCTGTTTCTATGTGCTGCCTTTTCTTATATGGGCATTCTATTTTGAAAGAGGACTTTTAGCTATCCATACTAGTGCTATTCGACAGTACTAACGTCCCTTTTGTCGGGGGCGCTGCATCTTTAGTGGATGCAGGTGGTTCTACAGTAGGCGGCATTGATCAATGATAGCAGTACACTCTTTTTAGCTGATTTGTTGAGCCCCACTTCATTTCGGGGTCATGTATCTTTTGTTTCTCATGTACTATGTTTTGATGTATAGCCGGAGCCTTGTTGCCGGCATTTCCATATTACTCTTCTATTGTACTTAGAGGCTCCATAGACAGGTTGTGGGTTGTGGTTGATGTTGGGAATTGAGCTAGAAATGTTGGTATTTGGAAATCATGTTTTTTCATTACTTCTATAAACTCGTAATATTTTGGAAATTATGAATGAAGCTGCTAATGAGAATGAAAAGGAAGTTGTTAATAAAATCTTTTCAGTGTTTGATTAATGGAGTATATCTCCTCTTTATTCATGGATGAGTTTGGGTGGAAGGAAATCTCACAGGCTTGCTCGGCCGGGTTCTATCGGTTGAGCTCCGGTTGCGCTCCCCGAGTTTGGGGCGTGACACCAACTCTCTCCAACATCTCAAAGGGACCAATAAACCTAGGGCTTATCCTACCCTTCTTCCCAAATATCATCACGCCCTTCATAGGCGAAACTTGAAGAAGAACCTTCTCACCCTCCATGAATGCCACATCACGGACTCTCCTATTAGAATAACTCTTCTGCCTATATTGTGATATATGAAGCCTCTCCTAAATTAACTTCACCTTCTCCAAGGCATCACGAACCAAGTCTGTACCTAATAGCCTAGCGTCACCAGTTTTGAACCAACCAGACGAAGAATGACTTCACATCCCATATAAGGCCTCATACGGATCCATCTACTCGACCGGTAGGTGTTGTTGTAGGAAAACTCTACTAAAGGTAGAAACTTGTCCCACTGACCTCCAAAATTAATAGTGCATGCCCTCAACATATTCTCCAAGATCTGAATGGTCCACTCAGACTGTCCGTCTATCTGAGGGTGAAATGCAGTACTCAACTCAACCTGCATGCCTGTCACGCCCCGACCTCGGGGAGCACGACCAGTGCTCAACTGAGATACCCCGGTTAAGCAAGCCTGCTAGATGCCTTGTACCGAACCTTGCCCATTAACAATATAAGAACCAGTACAAGTGAAGAGTCAAGTGTTCCACAATCTTTTCCATTACTAAAGGATATTTATTTATGATTTTCAAAATATTACAAGTTTATAGATATGATGAAAAATATGTTTGCCCAAATACCAACACTTACTAGTTTAATTCCCAATAGCATAGACCACCCACAACCTATCTACGGAGCCTTTAAGTACAACAAAAGAGTAGTCTGGAAGTGCCGGCGACAAGACCCTGGCTATACCTCAAAACATAAAGTACAACGTCAAATGACATGAAGCCCAGAACATAGTAGGGCTCACTAAAATCTGCTGAATAGAGAGTAACTGCTAACGAGGATCAAAATCGCCCCCTGACGAACCACCTGCATCCATTGAAGATGCAGCGCCCCCGACAAAAGGGACGTTAGTACATATGAAACTGTACTAGTATATAAAGCTAAATGTCCTCTTTCAAAATAGAATGCCAATATAAGAAAAGGGAAAACCATAAAAACAACATGTCACAATCAACAATATCCAAATGCCCAATTAAAACATAACAATTTTCAAAATACGAAAATAATATATATTTTTCGTTGGGAGATCATTAGCACTGATATACCACCGTATTTTTAGCACGGAGTCCGATCACGCCCGATCGGCTAGGCCATATAACCACGAACAATATGGTTTGACACGTGATGCGAAAAAGGTGTTACCAAGAGTAGTACCACCATGTGCGCAAAATGGCGTCCGGTCTCCCCACCCGATCGGCTAGGCCACCTTCCCATATATGCCGTGTGGGTTGACTTTTCAATTCACAGCTAATATCAATCTCATCTCAATTAAGGGGAATAATCACAATCACATCAATATTTCAATCTCATCCCAAATAAGGGAAATAATCACAATCCACCCCTACACCGGCACATGTAGTTTCAGGTGTGGGCCTTATAACCCACTCTTCCTCGGTTTGCTAATGATACTCCCAAAACACTTTTGTTTTTTTGCACATAAGGAACACAAAGTACAAATATATTTTATATTCACCTTTTAACGTTTCACACTGTATATATAGCTTCGTTAGTACTTTCAACCATTCATAACATCATTACTTCCTTGGCTCTGATGGCCATACGTATGATTTTTCATTCATGGCACAGTGGCCGCATCTCATATTCCACACTTTCATTTCTTTACTTTCATGGATCATCATTATAAATATCAACAAATTGAATATTCCAGAAATCATAATGTTAGGTTTATTAGTAATGAAGACTTTAAACACAATGGATTTCTTTCCAAGAAATGGAGCAAAATGATTGGCAATCGAAGCACAAGCTAAAATCATAAACGTGTAATACCTCATTTGTTCTTGAAATACTTTTTCCCATAAAGGGCAATACACAATTTCAACTCATGAAGATATAAGAGCTCAAAACACATTGGAAATACTTACAAAGCATAGCATTAGTTAAAACAACCACATTTGGGCATAACTTGGGTACATAAGCTTTTAGGCAAATCTATTTTCGAAGTCAGTTTGGAACAGTTGAATCAAGGCCTATTTCATAACCTTTCTCACATCATTTCATTTCCTCAGCACCATTGACCATAAGTATAACTTTCACTCTTGGCACGTTGGCCACACTTTATATTTCCAACCTATTTCTTTCACTTTCAAGCATCCTTATAGATTATCAACAACAAGGCATTTCAAATCAAGACTTTAGGCACACATATAAGCAATTGAAGTTTTAGACGCATGGAGTATTCTTTCCAAGTTAAGCATAATGGACTTTTATTTGAAACATGACCCAAGCTATAATATTTTAATACACATATCATTATTTAACACATTCTCGAAGGATAACATAATGTGATAGAAACATTCGGAACGTATTTTGAATACATAATTCTCGACACTGGATTACTTGGGACAATCGAATTTATTGGGAACAACTCGAAACATAGGAATAAGGAACTTGAGCCAACCATACTTGAAACTTATGGGAACATCACGAAATTCAATTCTAAGAGAGTAGTTTAGCCAACATACCTTGTTTGAGCTTTCCTTAAGTTACTACAACTTCCCAACACTTCTAGCAATAACAATCTATAGGAAGATAGCGAAAATCGGATAATAATTAGAAGGATTCTCATGGTGTGACTCTCTTAGAAATTTTGTCAAACACCTAGTATGCAAAATGGACCACAAAGCTCTACAATGGTAATCTCTTTCTCACTCAGCCAATTTCAACAAGAAACTACCAAAACTAGTTCATTAACCCCACATACTACAAGCTATTGACATATGCATGGCCTAATTCCAATCCCACAATATACTTAGACCCTAAAATAACTTGTATGGTTGGTATAGGATAGGAACTTACCCGGAAAGATGGTGGTCTAGTGAGTGGCTTCCTTTATTATTGAAGATTGGTGCAAGAATGGGTGATTAGAATGCTAGGTTTCCTCCTTCTCTCTCAAAAATACTCTTACCTTTCTCTAAAATCATCAGATATTTTCTTCAAAATGAGCCCCTAAGGCTATTTATCAAAATGGGGTCGGGTTATAAAAATAGGAAAATGGACCCTCCAACCTCAGGTTTGCGATCGCAGAATGGACCGCATAATAGATATGCGGCCCGCAAAATGGGCCGCAAAAATGATGCCAAGAACTGGGCTGGTCTGGACTGGTCTGCGACAGATATGCAGTTCACAAACCACTTATGCGGCTGCAGAGTGGACCGCAGAATCACTCTCCAAAATTCTTCATTCCAAATCTGCAACGGATGTGCGGACCGTGAAACAACTATGCAATCACATAATGGACCACAGAACAACCTTCAAAATTCAACAAACTCTCTACTCAACTCCGCGATGATTATGTGGCCCGCGAAATGGTTCTACGGTCACTAAACTGACTGCATAATCGCCTTCTTCTGCCAAAACTTTCCATCAACTCCTCAGTGCATTCTTCAACCCAAAAAATCCGTACCATGATGAGCAATTTCGCCGCGAAGAATTTCTACAATCCTTAAACACATAAGCCTACCTCGGCACCACAAAACATTAAATTCCTTGGTGAAATTTTACGGGGCCTTACAATGCCAAAAGTCATGCTGAACCGTCCTCCAAAAGTGCGAAGTAAACTACGTGTCATGGTTTGAGATAATAGAAACAGGTACACCATGCAGACGAACAATCTCCCTGATATAGATCCTAGCCAATTGCTCCAAAGTGTAGGAAGTCATGACCGGAGTGAAATGAGCTGACTTGGTCAACCGATTCACAATGACCCAAATGGCATCAAACTTCCTCAAGGTCTATGGAAACCCTACCACAAAGTCCATAGTAAGGAGTTCCCATTTCCACTCTGGTACATCAATCTTCTGAAGGAAACCACACGACTTCTAATGTTCTTACTTGACCTATTGGCAATTCAAACACCTAGAAACGTGCCCACCAATGTCCTTCTTCATCCTCTTTCACCAATAATGTTGCTTCAAGTCAGGATACATTGTCATAGCACCTTGATGAATGGAATACTGTGAACTATGAGCCTCTTCAAGAATCAACTCTCTCAAGACATCAACATTAGGAACACAAACTTGACCCTGAAGTTGCAACACACCATTATTACCAATAGTTATCTCCTTAGCACCACCATGTCCTTAAAGACAAGCAAGTGGGAATCATCATACCGGCGAGCCTTAATGTGCTAAAAAGTGCGACTGAGATACAACACAAGCAAGAACTCTACTCGGCTCCGAAATATCTAATCTGATCAATCTGTTAACCAACGCCTGAACATCTATAGCTAAAGGCCTCTCCCCAACTAGAATAAATGATAAACTCCCCCATGATCTTCGTCTTCCTACTCAAGGCACCAACACATTGGCCTTCCCTGGATGATAGAGAATAGTGATATCATAATCCTTCAACAGCTCAAACCACCTCCGCTACCTCAAATTCAAATATTTCTATTTAAATAAGTGCTGGAGACTTTGATGATCCGTATAAACCTCACAAGATATGCCATATATTTAGCGCGTGCACAATAGCTGCTAACTCCAAATCATGCACCAGCTAGTTCTTCTCATGGGGCTTCAACTGACGTGAAGCATAGGAAATCACCGTACCATCATACATCAACACACACCCGAGGCCAATACGTGAAGTATCACAATAAATTATATATGATCCCGATCCCGAAGGCAAAACAAAAACTAGAGTAGTAGTCAAAGCAGTCTTGAGCTTCTGAAATCTCTCCTCACACTTATCAGACCACCTGAATGGAGCACCCTTCTGAGTCAACTTAGTCAATGGGGCTGCAATAGATGAAAACCCCTCTACAAGTCGGCAATAATACCCAGCCAAACCCAAAAAACCCCTAATCTCTGTGGTTGTAGAAGGTCCGGGCCAACTCTCAACTACCTCAATCTTCTTTTGATTCACCTTGATCCCCTCAATAGATACCTCGTGGCCCAAAAATACCACTGAATCCAACCAGAACTCACTCTTGGGGAATGTGCATATAACTTCTTCTCTCTCAGAACTTGGAGCACTGTCTTTAAATGTTGCTCGTGCTCCTCCCTAATACGGGAATATTCCAGGATATCATCAATGAAATCAATGAAAAAAGAGTCCAAATAAGGCTAGAACACAATGTTCATCAAATGCATAAAAGCTATTGGGGCATTAGTCAAACCAAAAAATATCACCAAGAACCCATAATGCCCATAACGAGTCCTGGAAGCCGTCTTATGATTGTCCGAAGCCCTGATCGTCAAATGATGGTACCCCGATCTCAAGTCAATCTTGGAGAACACCCTAGAACCCTGAAGCTGATCAAATAAATCATCAATGCATGGCAGTGGATACTTATTCTTCATGGTAACCTTGTTTAATTGCATTTAGTCAATGCACATCCTCATGGAGCCATATTTCTTCTTCACAAATAGTAATGGTGCATGCCAAGGCGAAACACTCGGTGTGATGAAACCTTTACCTAGCAATTCCTGCAACTATTTCTTTAATTTTTTCAATTCTGCTAGAGCCATGCAATGCGGTGGAATAGATATGGGCTGAGTGCCCGGTGCCAAGTCAATACCAAAATAAATATCCCTATTCGGTGGCATGCCCGGTAGGTCTGTAGGGAATACATCTGGAAACTCTCTCACTATATAGATTGAATCAACCATGGGAGTATCAGCACTGGCATCACTAACAAAGGCCAAGTACATTAAGAAACCCTTCTCAACCATCCGTTGAGCCTTTATAAAAAGTGACCACCCTACTAGGAATATGAACATGCAAACCTTTCCATTCCAACCTCGGGGAGCGCGACCGATGCTCAACCGAGATACCCCAGTCGAGCAAGCCTGTACAATACCTTCTACCCAACTCGCCCATGAATAAAGAGAAGATACATTTATATCATTAATTAAACATCAAGAGTTCATGTAAACACCAGTCCACTTCCATTAGTTACGTCTTTAATAAGTCTCCAAAATAGTACACTGTACAATCATAGTTAAAGTGGAACAGGTGATACTATTACATCATTTTTAGTTTAACCTTCCCAAAACAGATACAACCCACACTATGTCTACGGAGCCTCTAACAGAAGTAAAAGAGTGCTACGACAGTGCCGGAAATAAGGCCCCGACTATACCTCAAAATACTATGTACATTGAACAAGAGATACAAAACCCCGGAATGAAGTGGGGCTCACCAAGTAAGCTGAGGAGAGGGTGTGCTGCTATCACTGATCAATACCGCCTGCTATGGAACCACCTGCATCCATTAAAGATGTAGCGCCCCCGGCAAAAGGGCAATTAGTACATGTTGAATAGTACTAGTACGAAAACCAAACACCTATGCAAGGACTTAGAAATACAACATGAATATGATGAATCATGGTAACAATAAAAGGCTTAGTTAGCCGTTAAAGCCATAGCAAATTTATTAAGAGCTTTCAATAACATTTATAAATTCATAAGTTGGGGATCCTCCAGAACTACCTTTACACAAAGCGGCCGTGCCGCCTCACCCCAACGTATGCGGGTGGAGGTGCAATCACAATACCAGAAACTCTACACAAAGCGGCCCTGCCGCCTCACCCCAATGTATGCTGGTGGAGGTGCATTCACCATACCACAAACTCTACACAAAGTGGCCATGCCGCCTCACCCTGATGTATGCAGATGGAGGTATATTCACAATACCACAACTCTACACAAAGCGGTCCCGCCGCCTCACCCCAATGTATGCGGGTGGAGGTGTATTCACAATGCCACACTTCGGATTCCCAAAACGATAATAGTTTGTACAAGAGAGTTCCCTTTTAAATCAACCATTTGGCACCTTTGGCCTTAGCAAGTGTAAGTTCACAAGGTCTCATCATATGAGAAATGAGTATTTAATCACATTGAGTTAATACAAGATCTTCTTTCCAAAAAAGGGTTATAACTTAATTAAGTCAAAAATAGAGAATCATTAACACACAAGAGTTCTAACACGTTATGCCAATCGGGAATCAATTTCACTAGTTTGAATACCCCACGTCAATAGCATTTCAAGTTCGACTACACACGATAGAATTTTACAAGGATTCGGGAATTCCGATACTAGAAGAAGAGTTTAGCCTTCATACCTCGCTTTGAGCTTTCCTTAAATTACTACAATATTCTGAAAATTTTAGCAACTTCAATCTATTTTGAGACATAATAAAATTGAACACAAATTAGGAAGATATTCATGGTTTTAACTCATTTGAGCATTTTATCAAACACTAGATGTGCGAATTTGATTACAAGGTTCTACCATAAGATTTCCTTCACTCCACAACTCAATCTTTACCTATTTGAGCTCAACAATCTTCCCACAAATCTTATTGGTACATGCATGTATAAATAATACTCTCATACCCAAGAATCACACTCCCCCTTTACCCATCTTCTACCCATATTCAAAATTGGAGAATTGGGGGAAGAAATTCTTACCTTTTAGAAACCCTAGAAAGTTCCTCTTGATGAAATTCCAAGGATTGATCCAAGTTGAGTAGTGAAATCCTTGAATCCTCCCCTTTCTTTCTCTAGGATAGCTCTCTCCTCTCTCTAAAATATCAGATAACCCCTTAAAAATGACTCCTATGGCTAGATAAAACTAAATGGGGTCGGGTTATTAAATTAGAAAAATGAATCCCCGACACAGATCTACGGTCGCATATGCGATCGTATAACGCTTCTACGGTCTGCAAAATGGGCCACATAATGGCCTTCCAAAACTGGGCACCCTTGCCTCACTCTGCGACCAGTCTGTGGTCCGCAGACCTATTTTGTGGTCGCATAATGCGCCGCAAAACTGCCCTCCTGAAAATATGTGTGATGGGTTTGCGATTGGCTATGCGGCCCGCAAAATGATTATGCGACCGCATAATGGACCACATAATGGTCCAAAAGAATTGCCCAAATTTCTGCCTCAGTTTGTGGCAGATCTGCGGTCCGCAGATCAGTTCTGTGACCACAGAATGGGCCGCAAAAAATGCCCTGCACTTCCAAAAACTTTCTTCAACTCCCCAACGCACTGTTCAACCCAAAAAGTCCAAACCACGAAACCCCGAATTTTTGGTAAAATTTTACGATGCCTTACAAAAGTCCATCATATTAAGCAACAAAAGATCCACTATAGTCTTATAGCCCCCAATATAAACCACACAAGAATGGTAGACATGATCCACCATAATAGAATCCCTAACGAGTGTAGACACATAAGCAGGAGTAGCCAAAGAATCACGAGACATACCCAAATATGAAGTAAAGTAGGATGACACATACGAATAAGTAGAACCCGAATCAAATAAAATTGAAGCATCTCTATAACAAACGGAACAATACCTATAATAACTGCATCGAATGCGACTGCCTCAATCCTACCAGGGAAAGCATAACAACGAGCCTAGCCTCCCCCTCTAGGATGACCTCTACCCCCATCTCCCCCACCTCTAGTTGGTTGTGCATGTGGTGTAGCATAAAGAGTCGGGATCATAGCCTAAGTAACCTGTAGAGGTACGCTCATCTAAATCCTGGGACAATCTCTCACCATATACCTAGTATCACCACACTCATTACAACCTCTCTGCTGACATGGTTATTGGGACTGAGCCCACCCCGGACGACTGGAATAAATGCTATCGGAACCCCATGTATAAGGTGCACTAAAGGATGATTGACCGGTACGAGTACTCTAAGATCTATTTCCAGATAGAGCACCATGTGAAACCTGAAGTTCAGACTAAACTGTTTGACTGATAAAGCCTCTACCATGACGAGCCATGCCCGTAGGGCAGGAGCCACTAAATCCCGCAAAACCACAATGCTTCTTAGCCTCCCTATCATGCATCTCCTACCTGTGGATACACTCTAACATCCTAGCAATCTCCACAGCCCGATGAAATGCAGTCTCAATCTCCATCTCCCGTGTCATCCCAAATCTGAGGCCGTAGGTGAGTCCATCAACAAATCTATGGACTCTTATCACGACCCAAACCGATGGGCCACAACGGGCACCTGTTACCTTACTCAACCGAATACCAACATAACATATCTTTTTGTATCATACTATCATAGATAACTGAGCTGGAGAGGATGCCATGAGATAAGTAGAATACAACATGAAATACCAACTTATACTTAAAACATATGGGCCTATAAGGCCAAAATAACCACTCGTACACTGAACATAGGCCAATAAAGCCGTACAATCTTTTACGTACATGACATTTGTCTACAAGCCTCTAAGAATACATAATTGTCATAAAGGTCAGGACAGAGCCCCGCCATACTAATCAACATATGTCCTAATCACACTGACCGATAGCAACTCCGGAGCAAACGGAGCGCACCAACATCTTCCGTTGAGGTGATAGCCTACTTGGAGGACTCTCGACCTGTCTATCGGGACCCACGGGCATGAAACGCAGCGTCCCCAGGTAAAAGGGACGTCAGTACAAATAATGTACCAAGTATGTAAGGAATGAAAATCAGTAAATAATAGACATAAGAGAAACATGGAGTAAAAGACTCGACATGTAAGTCTGAATAACTCTGTGAATCATTAATATTTAAAATGTCATGCATATGCATATAAATGTCATACCATGCATAGGTATATGCGTTCATAACATCATCAAGACTCTGAGGGTATCCCATAATATCATCTCGGCCATTGTGGGCAAAATCATCAACGTATACCGGCTGATCAGGTGGTGGTGCGTATATAACGCCATAACCTTTTCCCATATCCCATATACAAATAATATACGCGTATATAATGCTATCTAGTCATGGGTCAATGTACTTGTATAAATGCATGAAATGCATATGAAATACGTTACAAGATTTCTCGGAATATCATAAAATCAATATGCCTTTTGGATAAACTTTATCAAACACGTATTTTTCTGAGACCCATGAACAGAAGATATAATAATAATTCACATGGGGAATCAAGAATATAGATACCCCTAGTATTTCTATGAATAGAGTCATTTATGAAAGTTGCATATTTTTCTCATTTTATTTGTATTATTTGGATCATGCCAAAAAGAAAGAAGGGATAGCCTTGACATACCTGAACCGATTTTCTTGAGAAAGATTGCAATGTATTCCCTTATAATTGCAAAATCTCACAATAGTAACATAAATCCAATGCCTACCAAGTGCTCCATCGTATGTTATTTGGTATTGGGGTAGGAAAATATTATGATTTCCTTCAATATGCTCTAATGTGAGTTTCTAATAGAAAGAACAGTATACTTGAATCTCTTGAAAATCTCAGAGACCAAATGAAGCAAAATGGTCACAATTCTTTAAGTGTGTTTGAATGGGTGTGGGCCCGCTTCGAGTGGTGACTAAGCCACTTTAATCTTCCACAATATGACATCTATGCAAGACCTTTAAGAGTCATTTTAATTAAAAGGGGGGCTGCACGTTTTGGGACTCTTAGGCCTTTTCCCAAGGTTTTAATTACCCACTAATGTCTTATTTAACTAATTAATCCCCCATTAATCAATAATCAACCAATTACCCATATAATTAAGAATTATCTCAATTTACTTAAAATACTACATTTTTAATACACTTTATATACCTTACTATCATGGCCATGTGGTACCTTTTATGGTACTAGTCCATAAATACCGGGTATTTTAGCTCGAGTCGTATTTTATCCAAAAATGTCAAACTTCGACGAAAATTTATTTTCTTCGATTTGCTTACCCTCTCACCTTTATGAATTTACTCATCACTTGTTTGAAATAACATAATGCCTATAATCTCAAAATAATCTCATTCCCGAGCTTACGTCGATTAACTTACAATGAAATTTAAACGTCCGAAATTACGGGATGTAACATCATTTCCCCCTTTAGAACATTCGTCCTCGAATGTTGACTGATGCACTTGTCATTATCATAACCTGTAGTTCTTCCGAATACTTTAGTACTCTTCTTTCCATCTAGGCAACTGTTCTTGTAAATAAATCCAAAGGCCAGGGCATTCTTCCATTTAGGCCTCTTTTCACACCACGACTTGTGGTCGGAATCCTTCCAATCTCGTAACTGTTGCTAACTTCTATCATGCAGCCTGTACGACTTTTTCCCTGTAAGTGCACCTATGCGACTCTTCTTTCCTTTTTCCTCCAGTTTTTAGCCCATCTCTAGGCTTCACTTTGTAAACATATACAGAGCCTGACAAGATGTCCCTCTGGGCATCTATAAGTATACTGAAGTTCTTCGCTCGGTACTCTGTCGAACTTACAAATATTGCTATATCTTATTTCATAGACCCGGTTATCCATCCGTATGACTTTACTGCATCTAGGTAGGTCATACTATACCATAACTCTTACTTTGATTTATCGTTACTGAGGTCTGCTACCGAACTCTAGGCTACTTTCGTTGCTTATCCCATATGTATAAATCTAAGTCCTTTAATGCTTCCTCATTACTGTTCATCTTAAGAATGACGGCCTAATCTCATCTCATACTTTGTGACTTTTGTCCATCCATTGTTGATTCACCTCAATATTGATCTACAATCTACCACTTATAACTTGAAACCTCTTATGTAATCACTAGGGCTCACGTTGCATCGTGAAATATTTGAAGTGATTTTTCGATCCACCTGGGGGTGATACGATACTATACTTCCATAATCGTATTTCATAGCATCCAAATGTGATTCTCCTTACGTGGGTATTTTAATCCTGTACAATTCATCAAATCATTACTCAATCAAAGGACCAATCGTCATCCTTTATCTATCACAATTACACCCTCATTGTACTATCAGGGCAACATTTTATCTCTTCTAAATGCCATTAGTCTTAGACTTCTTTGAGTTCATTCAGGCTATACTGAGCTTTCTATAACTTAGAGAAATCATCATCTCTCTTGTTTTCATGGGCTTAATCCTGAGGACTTATCCATTCTCGTCACCTTCTCACTCGCCCTTTCTTATCCTTATTCCTGTCATAAAGCCTTGTCTCTTTACTATACTTTAGATTGCGACCTATACGTATCTATTTATACTAATCTCAACCTTCCTTCAACTTGCTTGCACCATAGATTTCCTTATGTCATCCTGGAACATCAAGCGAGACATCACATCATCTCTAACTCTTCTTTACTCTCTTAATTAGACCTCTCGATACTTAGAAACCATAGGTTGGGAGATATGCCACTGACGACGCCGGTACCATTCCTGGATACTGAATCCCGGCGCTTCTAACCTTCTATCTATAGTATGGATTATTCGCAACCTTCTGCATTTGAATATCCCGTACGTTGTTCACCTTTACCTTACTTACCTTAAAATCTCGTATCACGTCTTCTATATCTTTCATGACCTCGCTTTAACACAACTATAATTCACATCCACAACTTGAAGCTCTATTATAATACTTGCACCTTTGGTGCATACATAATACAGTGAGAGCTTCATGCTGACTTCTTATGAGGCTGGTACTCTTCTGATTTGCTTTATCGTAGAGCCGTTATAGAATATGGCTATTGTACTATTTGTCTTGTACCTCTGATATTAAGAGTGATTTTGCTATGTTCTCAATCATGATGTCTATAATTTTCTGGGTCCAATAATCAGACTCCCAATTTACTTCGTTGATGTAACTCTTCAGTTTCCTCTTCCCTCTGATCAACCTTTATGTAGGCTTAAGCTATCTTCCGATCTGCGGCTCATGGTATTAGTTATTACTTTAAGCCCATCATGGGCGCTATGGAATATCCATGATACAATCTTCTAACAATTCAATCCTTTGTCTATGACCTGGATTCAATTATTTCTTTTAACTTATACCAGAGTCTTCTACTGCTGTATGATTGTCATCATATACGCTGCATGGATAATACTCTGAAATCTTATGTACGTTCATAACGTAACTAACTCTGGATCATTGATCGAATAATTCCTTTCGTTCCATCTCAGCTTTCTTTAAACGTAAGCAATTACTTTTTTGGTCTTTCTGCCCCCTTGTTGTGTGCATACTTAGCTTATCTTAGTTCCCACGCATGCCGGAATTTTTGTGCAACTCACATGGTCTCGAATATTACCTTTGGTTTCATTTTCCGCTCATTAGCTACGATAGGTGCCACTTTCTTATAGAGTGCATACAATTTTGTAGTGATACAGTTTTTACATGACCATTTCTCCTTCAAGTTACCATGTTTAGGTTGAACCCTTCTTCCAAATTTCCTCAGCTATTCTTTCACTGAAGTACTTAGGGAGGACCCTCTGACTCTTGTAAAGCTGCGAGCTTATTACATCGTATACTTGGCGGACCTTTTGATGTCCTTCCTTGCCTATAATTATCCGTAGTTACTTACCTCCACGCCCTTGTGCTTGTGGGGTTGCTTCTAAACTGATATTTTGACTGTCTTCCCAGTGGCACTCTCTTTTATTTCCATAACACTCATTTGGTACCTTTGACTACCCCAACTCCTATCTGAATATATCTTAATTATTACAATTTCATAACTGCATGGCTGAATTCACTATATTGGGTTTTACTATGTTTATCTTGCACGATATGTTGATTTGTCTGTATCCTCTTGTTTAGCCATAACTAGGCTCTTCCTGAATCAACTACTAACTACTTGTTGGCCCATTCTCATATCAATATTCCACGTAATCTTTCTTGGGTTATTTCCTTTGTCTTAACTTACGTCTCGCACTGGTTCCTTATCTATCAATAATATCTCGGGTAGGAACCCTTACTTCCTCTCCTTGACGTCGTGCTTGCATAATGTTCTAGAATCATAGCATATCTGTAGCATTAGGATAAGTGAAATCTCATCCCTTTCTCATTTTCATCACATTCTTCCTTTACCATTCCATAGTTACTAGAACCACTTAATTCTGACTTAATGCCACATCACTCCATATTCCCCCCTTTAGGGGAGCACTAAGATTTAGTGCTATGATGATCTACGTATAGATGTTTTACCTTCTCATCTTTTACATCTTTTCACATCATCGATGATCCTTACTCGCCTCGCGATAATCCTTATGTACAAAGGGTAACGAAATTCCTCACTCGCGAGGGTGACACTTAGTGTAACTGGCACATACAGTCCCTTAAGCTTAACTTTACTCACCTTGCTTGCTTTAGGGAAGCGACTTCCTGAATGACCTTTAAAGGGTATTCTTCTATCGCCCATTCCATTATCGTCGGGATGTAATCTCTGAAATTCTCATGATGGCGACTATTACTCAGTCCCTAGTTCATGTTTAGTATATCTTGTTCATCAGTCCATACCGATTTCTATCATTCTGGGGTCTAACTTTTCCTTTTGGTAATCACGTTAGAGTCACAAACTTATTTTTCAAAATGAGGATATGACTTTATGGCCTATATTCTTTTGTTGTCTCAAGGCCTGTCACCTCTCGTCTTTTCCTTCACTTGACTATAGACTCTATAATACTATCATCTTTTTGATCTACCGTTGTCATTCATGTATCATATCTTACTCATAATGCTTCATTGACTCTCTTCTTATTTCCCGCTAACATCTATGTCTATCACTTTATTCTGAAAACTCGAACAAGACATTCTTTTGCTTTTAGCTCCCCTTGCTCCATCCATTGGCTCTTTGGGTTGCCTAACATTCTTTCTCCACTGGGGATGGGAGCTACACTAAGTTAATATTTATCCCTTCAAGGCTTCCAGTGCCTATCTTTGTAGTATTCATATCTAGCTGTACTATTTTAGAGTGCACCCTCTGGGTGTCTCACAAGGAGATCTATTAACACATTTGCAATAACCTTCGGAAATGTCAGCTAACGCTAACAATCCATCCACCATTTTGGGTTACCCTAACCCCAGCTAGATCCTGACATCCTGCCTTCTCTTATACTAATTCTGTTAGCCCCCATAGGGCATAAATGAGATGGGTGTGGCCTATTGTACATACCTCTACTACTGTTGAAGGTAAATAATGATAATCTTCACTTGCTGGGTACCTCGTACCCTTTTTCATCTTGCTTCTTTAACTTGTTGAAGCTTGTATCTACCTTCTAAATCTATCGTTGCTTTTTACCATAAGGGTGGATAGATATTCATGCCTTATGGCTCCTTTTCCAGAAGCTTACACATCTTAGTACACACATGATCTGCTGAATATATCATATTTATCCATCATAAGAATGATGCAAAAATCGAGCTTCTCTGACTCAATTCTTCCACAGCTATATCACTTACCAACCATCTTTCTGGATGTAGACATCGTCGTATTATAAATAAGATAGAGTTTAGGAAATTGAGTTCTTACAACTGAGCTCTACCACACGATCTAGAATAATAAGAAAGAGTGACAGTCCTAAATGCCCTGTAGCCTCCTACTTATAAGTGTGGTGCATAACACACCCATAAACAAGACTCTACTAGACACGGCTTGTAGACTCCCTAGGACAAAATTACTCTGATACCACTTTTGTCACGACCCAAACCGATGGGCACCCGATACCTTATTCAACCGAGTACCAACATAACGTATCTTTTCGTATCATACTATCATAGATAACTGAGCCAGAGAGGCTGCCATAAGATAAGTAGAATACAATATGAAATACCAACTTATACTTAAGACATACTGGCCTATAAGGCCAAAATAACCACTGAACATAGGCTGACAAGGCCATAAAATCTTTTACGTACATAACATATGTCTACAAGCCTCTAAGAATACATAATTGTCATAAAGGTCAGGACAGAGCCCCGCCATACTAATCAACACATGTCCTAATCATACTGACCGATAGCAACTCTAGAGCAAACAGAGCGCACCAACATCTTTCGCTGAGCTGATAGCCTACTTGGAGGACTCTCGACCTGTCTATCAGGACCTGCGGGCATGAAACGCAGCATCCTCAGGCAAAAGGGACGTCAGTACAAATAATATACCGATTATGTAAGGAATGAAAATCAGTAAATAATAGACATGAGAGAAACATGGAGTAAAAGACTCGACATATAAGTTTGAATAACTCTGTGAATCATTAATATTTAAAATGTCATACATATGCATATAAATGTCATACCATGCATAGGTATATGTGTTCATAACATTAGCAAGCCTCCCATCATATCATCTCGGCCACTGTGGGCAAAATCATCAACGTATACTAGCTAATCAGGTGGTGGTGGGTATGTAATGCCATAACCTTTTCCCATATCCCATATACATATAATATACGCATATATAACGCCATCTGGTCATGGGTTAATGTACATGTATAAATTCATGAAATGCATATGAAATACGTTACAGGATTTCTCGAAATATCATAAAATCAATATGCCTTTCAGATAAACTTTATCACATACGTATTTTCTGAGACCCATGAATAGAAGATATAATAATAATTCACATGGGGAATCAAGAATATAGACACCCCTAGTATTTCTATGAATAGAGTCATTTATGAAAGTTGCATATTTTACTCGTTTCATTTGTATTATTTGGATCATGCTAAAAAGAAAGAAGGGATAGCCTTAACATACCTGAATCGATTTTCTTGAGAAAATTGCACCGTATTCCCTTATAATTGCAAAATCTCACAATAGTAACATAAATCCAATGCCTGCCAAGTGCTCCATCATGTGTTATTTGGTATTGGGGTAGGAAAATATTATGATTTTCTTCAATATGTTCTAACGTGAGTGTCTAATAGAAAGAACAGTATACTTGAATCTCTTGAAAATCTCAAAGACCAAATGAAGTAAAATGGTCACAATGCTTTAAGTGTGTTTGAATGGGTGTGGGCCCACTTCAAGTGGTGACTAAGCCACTTTAATCTTCCACAATATGACATCTATGCAAGATTGTTAAGAGTCATTTTAATTATAAGGGGGGCTGCCACGTTTTTGGGCCTCTTAGGCTTTATCCCAAGGTCTTAATTACCCACTAATGTCTTATATAACTAATTAATCTCCCATTAACCAATAATCAACCAATTACCATATAATTAAGAATTATCTCAATTTACTTAAAATACTACACTTTTAATACACTTTATACACCTTACTATCATGGCCATGTGGTACCTTGTATGGTACTAGTCCATAAATACCAGGTATTTTAGCTCGGTTCGTATTTTATCCAAAAATGTCAAACTTTGACGAAAATTCATTTTTTTTGATTTGCTTACCCTCTCACTTTCATGAATTTACTCATCACTTATTTGAAATAGCATAATGCCTATAATGTCAAAATAATCTCATTCCCGAGCTTACGTCGATTAACTTACGACAAAACTTTAACATACGAAATTGTGGGATGTAACAACTCTCTATCTCCCTCTCTCATCGGAAACCAAGGGAGCTGCATGGCAGGATAACTCTACAAACCTCATAGCAGACTCAGACACATTCATAACCTCCCTTGGCGTAAATGCTCAAACTCACTGCACAACTCGTCCCTGTGGTTCTGTGGAATAAACTCCCCAAAGAAAATATCGGAGAACTAGGACCATGTAAGTGGTGATGTGCCAGATGGACTACTCACCTTATAAGTAAGCCACCATTTGTATGTCAATCCTGTCAACTAAAAAGTAGTAAGGTTGACCCCGTTCGACTCCACCCAACCCAAAGTAGGATGAATCTAATGACACTTATCCAAGAAATCTAGTGCATCCTCGGAGATCCTCCACTGAACTGAGGAGGATGAAGTCTCTGAAACCTCAACGACATCATTTGCTCCTCAGCAGACACAAGTGGCCATACCTTAGGCTGAACTGCAACTACTAGTTGCACTGGCATAATATCTGATGTTTGATAAATATGAGACAGCTGCTCTGGTGTACGAGCGGCGAAATCTAGGCTCCTCCCCTAGCTTGTGAAGTAACTAGTGCAACCAGAATAAACCTTGCTTGGTCCAAACTCTCGAACGTACTTATAAAATGATCTAAGATCTCCTGATGTCCAGGGGTACCAATAGGCCCCCCAGGAGCCCGAACGGGTACCACCTGCTAGATATGATCAGGCTCCTGCTCCTCACCTGGAGCTACTGCTGGCTCTACAAATTCTTCTCTAGCAGGGGTTCTAGCTGCAACACATATCCCACCTCGGCCCCAGCCTCTCACTACTCTAATAAGGGCGTTGGTGCCTGCTCAGCTAATCCAGCCGGGGCTCTAGCTGCCGCGCATTACAAGAAGTTTGTGGAAGGATTCTCTACCCTTGCCTCTCCATTGACTAAATTGACGCAGAAGGCGGTTAAGTTCCAATGGTCAGATGCTTGTGAGAGGAGCTTCCAAGAGTTGAAATCGAGATTGACCACGACACCAGTGTTGACTCGACTAGACGGTACAAATGGGTTTGTGGTATATTGTGATGCTTCAAGAATTGGACTTGGGTGTGTATTAATGCAACATAGCAAGGTGATAAATTATGCTTCTAGGCAACTCAAGAATCATGAAAATAACTATCCAACACATGACTTAGAGCTTGCGGCGGTGGTATTTGCATTGAAGATTTGGTTTCCTTATCTGCATGGGGTCCATGTGGATATATTCACGGACCATAAGAGCCTACAATACATTTTCAAACAAAAGGAATTGAATCTAAGGCAGAGAAGATGGCTTGAGTTACTCAAGGATTATGACATCGATATTCTATATCATCCGGGGAAGGCTAATGTTGTAACGGATGCTCTTAGCCAGAAATTTATGGGCAGTTTGGCTCACTTAGAGGCATATCAAAGGCCGTTGGCCAAGGAGGTTCATTGGTTGGCTAGTTTGGGAGAGAATTATGACTGAGGCTCACGCTTCTAGGTATTCCGTGCACCCGGGCTCTCAAAGATGTATCGTGATCTTAAGGAAATCTACTGGTGCAATGATATGAAGAGGAGTGTAGCGGACTTTGTGGTGAGATGCCCAAATTGTCAACAAGTAAAGGCCGAACACCAAAGGCCCGGTGGGTTGGCACAAAACATAGAAATTCCGATGTGGAAGTGGGAAATGATCAATATGTACTTTGTGGTGGGACTAGCTCGCACGCCTAGTAAGTATGACTCGATTTGGATGATTGTGGATCGACTCACAAAATCAGCTCGCTTCTTACCTGTTAAGGCTACCGACACAGTAGAACAACAAGCTCAGTTATATATCAAGGAAATAGTCAGGTTGCATGGCACTCCAGTTTCTATTATCTCAGATCAAGGGGAACAGTTCACAACTAACTTTTGGAAGAAATTTTAGGAAGGGTTGGGTACTCAGGTGAATCTTAGTACAACTTTTCACCCGCAGACTGACGGGCAAGCAGAGCAGACTATTCAGATGCTCGAGGATATGTTGTGCGCTTGTGTTATCGACTTCAAAGGTAGCTAGGATGATTATTTACCGCTCATAGAATTTGTGTACAATAATAGTTATCATGCTAGCATTCAAATGGCACCGTTCGAGGCTCTATATGGTAGGAGATGTAGATCTCCCATTGGGTTGTTCGATATTGGGGAAGTGGAGTTGATAGGACCAGATCTCATGCATCAGGCTATAGAGAAGGTTAAGATCATTACAGAACAGTTGAAAACTACCCAGAGTCATCATAAGTTCTATTCGGATATACGCCGTAGGGATTTGGAGTTCAAAGAAGATGATTGGATATTCATGAAGGTTTCCCCTATGAAGGGTATAATGCGGTTTGGTAAGAAAGGGAAATTGAGTACGAGGTATGTCGGACCATACAGAATCATTTAGAGGATTGGCCAGGTGGCTTACAGGCTAGAACTACCTCCAAAGATGTCTGTAATGCACCCGGTGTTTCATGTATCCATGTTTAAGAAGGTGGTTGGAGATCCGTCGCTTATTGTTCCGGTTGAGACTATTGAGGTTAATGAAGAATTGACGTAAGAAGAAATTCCAATTGCCATTCTTGATAGGCAAGTTTGAAAGTTGAGGAACAAATAAATTGCCTCCGTGAAAGTGTTATGGTAAAGCCAACAAGTCGAAGAGGCCACCTGGGAAACCGAGGAAGAGATGAAGAAAAAATACCCTCATTTGTTTGAATAACCATGTATTTATAAAGTTTTGTTCTATGAAAATGCTAAGAGGTTACCTTATATGAATTATGTATCATTTGTATAGTTGATGTTAAGGTTGTTCCTTTTTGGTGATATACTGCTCGTGAGGCCACGATTGCCATTTTTTTATGTTATGATGCGTTGTTGGTTCATGTATATGTTGTTAGGGTTGGTTTCTGGGATTCTCTGACATGTGAAAAGGCCCAGTTATAGGGGAAACTCTGGCAAAAATTTTGGAAATTTGGGGAGTTAGTCAAAAGTCTGGAACTGTTGGTATGTGTTATAGCACCTGAGTCACATTGGTATTCTAATGGAGGATTTTGGCTCTCATTCGAGGACGAATGATCTTAAGCGGGGGAGGATGTAAGGCCCCGTGAAATTTCACCTAAAACCGCAGACCGGTCGCAGAGTGAGGCAGAAGTGCCCAGTTCCGGAGGGCCATTATGCGTTCCAGTTTGCGGACTGTAGAAGCGTTATGCGGTTGCATATGCGACCACAGATCTTCATCGGGGCTTTATTTTTTCTAATTTTTGAACCCGACCCCATTGTTATAAAACAGTCTTACGGATCATGTTAGAAGGTTCAAACTTATATTTTAGAGAGAGGAAGGTGGTCTACAGTGAGAAAAGGAATTTCCAAGTCACTTGTTCATCAATCTTTTCTCAAGCCTTGAAGAATTCTCTAGGGTAACTCACAAGGTCTTCAACCAAAAGGTAAGGTTCTAGCCCTAGCCTTCAATTTCGAGATTTGATTGAAAATAGGTAAGAAGCCAAGCAATTCTTGGGTGTGGGAGTTGTTCATTATGCATGCATGTACTATCTAGGGTTGTGGGGATATTGTTGAGCTCAATTGGGTAGATTTTGGGTGGTGAAATAGAGGAATCTACCATAGGAGGACCTTGAGATCATAATGGCCACCTAGTGTTTGATAAAATGCTCAAATGAGCTAGAATCATGAACTCCTTCTTAATTCATGTTCAATGTTGCTGTGTCTCTAAATAGAATAAAGTTGCTAGGATTCCAGAATTGTGTAGTGAATTAAGGAAAGCTCAAAGCGTGCTTTGTTGGCTAAACTCCTCTTTTAGAATTAAACCTCACAATGGATTTGTAAGTCCCGTGATGCTCATTATAAATTACCTATTCCAAATAAGCCTTGTGTCAAAATAAATATGCGTTCAATATGTATTCCAAAGATTCTTGTTATGTTGAGTTACTGTTTGAGAATGTGGTTTAAGTACGGGCTATGTGTTATTATGTTATGATTTAAAAATGTGATTCTAATGAAAGCTATCATGTCAAATTGTGTAGGAAATCATATGTGCCTAATACCCTAAATTGCTCAAATATATGTTTAAAGTCTTAATTTGAAAGGACTTGTTGTTGATTATCCATGATGATATTTGAAAGTGAAAGAGGAGAACCTGAAATATGATGTGCGGCCAACGTGCCAAGAATGATATTGTGTCATGGCCATTGGTGCCAATGAAATGAATGATATGCAAAAGATTACAAAATAAGTGGTAAATCCTTTTAATAGTAAATGCTTTGGGAGTATCGATTAGCCACCGAGGAAGGGTAGGTCGAAATAACCTAACCCCAAAACTACATGTGCCGGTGTAGGAGTGATTGAGGGTTAAATCCCCGTGTTAATGTGATGAGATTGTTTTCACTTATATGGGATGCGATTGATGTGTTGAGTTGTTTCTCCTTATATGGGATGGGATTATTTCAAGCAAGATGTGATGTGATGTCGACCCATACGGCATTGTGGCGAGACGGCTTAGCCGATCGGGCTGAGATCGGATGCCATGCCGCGCACATCGTATTGTGAGTGGATGTCTCGGGGTGAGACAACTTAGCCGATCGGGCTGAGATCGAACTCCGTGCTAAAACACGATGGTGTATCGGTGCTAAAGATCTCCCAACTTAAAAAGATTGGTACTTACTTGAAATTTGCCTTTCCCCTAACTTGACACCTTGATACTATTTGATTCATTATTGATTTTCTATTTCCTTCTTCGTTTACTGTTACTCGTTCTATTGAGAGGGTGTTTAGTTTTACATACTAGTACTATTCCATATGTACTAACATCCCTTTTGCCGGTAGCGCTGCATCTTTAATGGATTCAGGTGGTTCCATAGCAGGTGGTATTGATCAGTGATAGCAGCACACCCTCTCCTCAGCTGACTTGGTGAGCCCCACTTCATTTCGGGGACCTGTATCCCTTGTCCTTTGTACATAATGTTTGAGGTATATACGGGTTCTTGTTGCCGGTACTATCGTAGCACTCATTCGTTTATGTTTTAGGCTCTGTAGACATAGTGTGAGTTGTATCTTGTCTTTGGGAAGGTTAAACTAAACATACTGTAATCGTATCATCTGTTCCACCTTAACTATGATTGTACAGTGTACTGTTTTAGAGACTTGCTAATGACGTAACTAATGGAAATGAACTGGTGATATTCACACGACCTCTTACTGTCTAATTAATGAAATATATTATTCTCTTTATTTATCGGTGAGTTGGGTAGACAACATTGTGCAGGCTTGCTCGACCGGAGTAACTCTATTGAGCACCGATTGCGCTCCCCGAGGTCTGGGCGTGACAAGCATCCCCGGCCAAAGGGACATCACTACGATATAATATACAAAGTATGTAAGGCAACATACAATAGGGTCAAATAACTTGTAGATCAGAGCTCACATCATACAATAAGTTTAGAAGGTCATATACCATAGTCTTACCAAACGGGACCCATAGCATTTCTCTGTAGCTTTGTTTTCCTAAACATTCTATAACAATATCTCACAACCCATACCATTTCTTGTCTATCATATGCCAGTCGTACAAATACATAAAACTGAAATGCTAGCTACTCGTATCGTCTTGTACGTATATGCTAGCTACCCGACTCGTAATTATGTACTTTCCCAGCACGTGAACCGATATTGTTATATCATACCGGACTAATAAGCTGGTACTTCAGGACTAGCATATTCGTCATCCACCATGCTATCATGCCCATATCTGCGAGGCTAGCACTCCTATACTACCAGGTGTTGACGATCAATTTTGACCCTCCCTTTAAAAATTTATTTATTTATATTTAGTGATTTGTAATAGATGTGTTGTAAATATTTTCTAATCAATAAATATCTATTTTAATATAAATTAGTAATTAATAGTGTTGAAATTGTTAATTTGGTAATACATAATTTGTAAAATATATTACCCTTACTATTTTTGAGACTATTAAAGTAACCTTTATTTGTTACACGGGTTTTATAATTAATTTAACAAGTTAATCATTAATTTTTAATTAACTAGCCTACTAATTAACATACCCGCGGCACACACCGCTACACACAAGCGATATGTTCCACCTGTATATGTCACTTGAGAACCTACCTTCATACTGCCTGCCACGGTTAGGGTGCCATACGAGATCGATCAATATGCTGAGATGGAGAGGGAAGCAAAGTACAAAGAGGAAGAGTCAGTATCAGAATAGTTGTGAGCTTTGAGAAAGTAGATGAAGAATCTTCAGGTTGCTCGAGGGAGCGAGAGCCTAGATTATGAAGACTAGTGTATACATCCTAATGTAGACATGCATGTAGGGTATAAGACTCTGAAATTCGACATATTTGATGGAACGGGTGATCCCCATCCGCATTTAAGGGCCTACTGCAATAAGTTGGTCGGGGTAGGAAGGAATAAAAAGCTAAGAATGAAGTTATTAATAAGGATTTTGACAGGAGAGGTGCTCACTTGGTACACCCCCCCAGAAACCGGAGAGAATGGCAAGACTTGGCAGAGGACTTCATGAACCATTTTCAGTTTAATACCAAGATCACTCGAGATAGGTTCGCTATAGTGAATTTGCAGAAGAAACCATCAGAGTCATTTCAAAAGTATGCCCGCTGCTAGAGGTCGGAGGCTGCCAGGACCCAACCCTCGCTAGATGATAATGAGCTGACCAAGTACTTCATCAAGGCATAAGAGAAAATTTACTTTGAAATGATGATAGGCATGATGGGGTAGAATTTCCCCGAATTGGTTAAGATGGGAGACTTCTTGGAAGAAGGTATAAAATTAGGCAAGATACAATCAATGGCCGCTCTACAAGCTACCAACAAAGCAATTCAGTCCGGTTCGATAAGCACTAGAAAGAAGAAAAAGGAAGAAGTATCATCAATTGTTCCCTACTACCAGCCCAGTCCACCTCGTAGAAACAACTCTTACCCTATGAACACTCATCATTTACACGCACCTACTTACGCTCCAGTATACAACACACAACCATACTATAATACCCAACCTCAATATAACCCACCTCGTGCCCATATAAATCCAAACCCACCACGACTATATTCTCTAGTCCAAACCACCACCCATCAAAATCGACCCGCCTATGCACCCTGGCCACGCCCAAATTTTGAAGAAAAAAATCCCAGAAACTACACCCCGATTGCTGAACCCTTAGCCCAGTTGTGTGAAAGGCTGAGGAGAGCTGGTTTGATATATCAAGTGGAAGGGAGAATTCCCGACCAACCTTTCAAATACTTTGATGCAACCAAGCAGTGTGCCTGCCGTTCAGGTGTACCTGGGCATGATACTGAGGACTGCTTTAGGATGATGAATGAGACTGAGTCTCTGATCAAGAGTGAAGCCATCCAATGTACCCTGGCTTTGCCGAATATGAATCGTAACCCACTGCCGAACCATAGGAATCAAGGAGCTAATATGATCGCTCTAGGCGAAGATTATGATCTGAAGGGGACCATCGTCACAATTGGGAATGTCGAGGCTACAAGAGTTCCAACCCAAAAAACTCCACTGATCACTGTACAGTTAAAACCTGGTGATGGTCCAGACATACCAACAACAGTCCACCGCCGCCGTCACGAATGAAGAGAATCAAGAATACAAGACGGTTCCATGGACGTATCAACAGAAAGGAAAAGGAAAGATGACAAATTTCGTGGCTATCCATGGAAAGACCAGGTCAGGAAGGTGTTACGCTCCAGTAGATAACAGATTTAAAGGAGAAACATAACAGATGTCGAAGCGGATGAATTTTGGAGGAAGATGCCAGTTAAGGAGTACTCCGTGGAAGAACAGTTAAAGAAGACCCACACACATATATCAATCATCGATTTGTTGATGAGTTCCGATAGCCATAATGATACCGGTGAGGCGTTAGCAGAAACCATTAGAAAGATGGTCGAAGCAAACATGATTTCCTTTCGAAGAGACGAACTTCCTGTAAAAGGTGTGGATCATAACAGAGCCGAGCACATCACAGACAAGTGCGCGGATAAAGTGGTGTCTCGTGTGCTTATTGACGGAGGATCCAGAGTGAATATCTGCCCACTCTCTACTCTACGAGAGTTGGGTATCCATTTGAGAGAGGTGAAAGAAAGTCATGTAAGAGTGAGGGCTTTCGATGGGTCTCAGAAGGACCTCACTGGAGAGATCTATTTAGCCCTGCAGATTGGGCTAGTTGAGTTCCCAGTACTGTTTCAAGTAATGGACATTTCATCTTAATATAGTTTGTGCTAGGAAGGCATTGGATACATATGACAGGGGCAGTTCCGTCCACTTTCCATCAATGTATGAAGTTCGAGGGGGATTGCCAAGAGATTGTAATTCATGGTGAATGAAGTCTGTCTGCTTATCTAGAACATGCAGCTCCATTCATAGAAGGGTTGGATGGAGTCGCCTTTCAAGCGGTTGAGATCATGCAGACTACGAAGATAGAAAAGACTGAGCAGAATCTGGGTATGTAGTCGCCATACAGATCAAAGATGTCAATAAGAGAGATGATGAAGTATGGATACCAACCAGGGACCGGGCTAGGAGCCCGATCAGATGGGATAACATAACCGATTGAGCCGAAATGGCAAAAGGGTACTGTTGGAGTAGGGTATCTACATCCAACTAGAAAGACTTACATCAATAACTTTGGGAATAAGGCTTTTGTGCAAGATCGTGTTTCGGGTCCGAGTCAGAGCTCAACACCAGAGGATGCCATTGTTGATGTAACGGGAAGATTGTTCGTGACCATGATCGAGGAATGCTGCAACGAAGCTGATATCAAGACACCGACCATTTGGGATGCCGAACCAGGAGAGGCCTTGAAATATTGGACCGCCAGCCCATCTCTAGTTCGCCGGGAGTCTTGGTGGTGTGGAATTGTAGTAGTTTTTAAAAACACACGGTCAATTGAGGCCTGAACCGTGCTTGTACCTTTTTGTAAATTGCCTCCTTGAACGCTCAGATGTTCCCCTTTTAATGAGATAAAAGAACCACCTTTTTTAAATCATTGCAAACTCGTTTTTGGCTCTTATTTATACTTAGTTTTCTTTTCGGTAATAAAATCGATAAAAACCCGTGTTTCGTGATTATGACATGTAATGAAACCCTAGAGCAAAATGATCCAGACTACGAGGAGTACGACAAGAGCATGATTCCTGATAACCTCCCGCAAGTGACCGAGCAGTTAGAAAACCAGAAGAAGCCTAGCCTTGAAGAAACATAAGTAATCAACTTGGGAGGTGAAGAAGCATGATAGAAACTCCAATCAGTATCCACTTGGATGCAATACAGAAGGAAGAATTGGTAGAGCTCCTATGATAATACATCGATGTGTTAGCATGGTCATATGACAACATGTCTGGATTGAGCATCGACATTGTCTCGCACCAATTGCCCACCGATCTTGCCAGACTGCTAGTTAAACAATAACCTAGAAAGTTCAAGCCAGATTTGAGTTTGAGGATAAAAGAAGAGGTCACTAAGCAGATGAGAGTTTGGCAAACATCGTACCAATGCCAAAGAATGATGGGAAGATCATGATATATGTTGACTATCGAGATCTCAACAAAGCTAGTCTGAAGGATGATTTCCCTATGCCGAACATTCATATCCTTATCGACAATTGCGCGAAGCAGGAGTTGCAGTCATTCGTGGATTTATTCTTTGGGTACCACAAGATCCTGATGCATGGAGAGGATGCGGAGAAGACAACGTTCACTACGCCATGGGGAGTTTACTGTTATAGGGTCATGCCATTTGGCTTCAAGAATGCCAGTACTACTTACATGAAGGCCATGATGACTCTCTTTCACGGCATGATCCACAAAGAAATCGAGGTATATGTAGACGACATCATCATCAAATCTCGAAAGAGTGCAGAGCATTTGAATGACTTGAAGAAATTCTTTGAGCGTTTGTGGAGGTGCAACTTGAAGTTGAATCCTGCAAAATGTGCATTCGGAGTCCTCGCCGGAAAATTGTTAGGCTTCATTATCAGCAAGAAAGGGATATAATTGGATCCTTCAAAGATCAAAGCCATTCAATACCTATCGCCGCCTAAGAGCAAGAAGGACGTGATGAGTTTCCTTGGCAGATTAAACTATATCAGCAGGTTCATAGCCGGGTCTACGATAATCTGTGAGCCTATTTTTAAGCTGTTGAAAAAGGATGCTTCTACAAAATGGATAGAGGAATGTGAGAAAGCTTTTGGCAGGATCAAAGAATATTTATCAAATCCACCAGTGTTAGTTTCTCCCGAACTCGGTAAGCCGCTGTTACTATATCTGTCTATTCTGGATAATGCAATTGAATGCGGGTTGGGACAACACGACGAGACGGGAGGAAAGAGCAGGCTATCTATTACCTGAGCAAGAATTTTACACCGTAGGAAGCCAAATACACATTGTTAGATCGAACCTGTTGTGCTTTGACTTGGATCGCTCAGAAGTTAAGGCACTGCATGTCGACATATACCACACACCTGATATCTCGGCTCGATCCGCTCAAGTACATCTTCCAGAAGCCGATGCCTACAGGAAAGTTGGCCAAATGGCAAATTCTTCTCAGTGAGTTTGATATTGTGTACGTGACACAGAAAGCTATCAAGGGAGAAGCATTGGTCGACCAACTTGAAGAGAACCCAGTGGATGAGGACTACGAGCCGCTCACCACATACTTTCCGGATGAAGAAGTTTTGTTTGCAGGGTAGGACATTGCAGAGTCCTGCCCAAGATGGAGAATGATTTTCGACGGAGCAGCAAACTTCCAAGGTGTAGGGATTGGGGCGGTCCTGATCTCTGAGTCAGGACAGAATTACCCAGCTTCAGCTAAGATAAGGTTCCCTTAAACCAATAATATGGTAGAGTATGATGCATGCATCCTAGAGATTAGGATGGCACAATCGACATGAACATCAAGGAGCTTCTGGTCATAGGGAAATTCATTCAGAATCTCCTATGAAATTCATTGTGAAAGAAATTCATCAAGATCGAATTCAGACATATTCCCAGAATCCAGAATGAGTTTGCCGACTCTCTTGCAACCTTGTCATCTATGATCCAGTATCCAGATAAGAATTACATCGACCCTATCAAGATAGAGGTTCGGGATCAGCATGCGTACTATTTCCATGTAAATGAAGAGCCAGATGGTAAGTCGTGGTACTACCACATCAAAAGGTTCCTTGAAACAAGATATTATCCATAGAATGCCACCAATGATCAGAAGAGAGCACTCATAAGGCTAGCGAATCACTTTTTCCTTAACGGGGAAGTCCTGTACAGGAGGACCCTAGACTTGGGTTTGTTAAGGTGTGGAGATGTTGCTGAAGCAACCAAATTACTAGATGTAAGGACCTCACATAAATGGTTTCACTTTGGCCATAAATATTTTAAGAGTCGGATACTCTTGGATGCCCATGGAAAGCGATAGTATCTGTTACGTGCAGAAGTGTCACCAGTGCTAGATTCATGGGGATTTCATCCGGGTTCTACCTAATGAGACGAATGTAGTGGGTTCCCCCCTGATCGTTCACTGCTTGGGGCATGGACGTGATTAGACCTATAGAGCATGTCGCATCAAACGGGCACCCGTTTCATCCTGGTAGCCATCGACTACTTCACCAAATGGGTCGAAGCTTCTACATACAAGGCCTTTACGAAGAAAGTGGTAGCAGATTTTGTCCGTAAAAACACAGTCTACTGATTTGGGATACCAAAGTCAATCATCACTAACAATGCAAACAATCATAACACTGATCTAATGAGAGAGATTTGTGAGAAGTTTAGCATCGTCCATCGTAATTCCACAGCCTACATGCGGCAAATGAATAGGGCAGTTGAAGGAGCCAATAAAAACATCAAAAGGATCTTACGAAAGATAGTGGACAATCATAGGCAATGGCACGAGAAATTATCCTTCACTTTATTGGGTTACCAGAACACCGTGAGAACATCCACCGGGGCAACACCATACATGCTGGTATATGGCACCGAAGCTGTGATACCCGCAGAGGTCGAGATACCATCTTTGAGGGTCATTCAAGAAGCCAAGTTAGATGATACAGAATGGTTACAGGACACACAGGAGAAACTATGCTCATTCACAAAAAGAGAATGGACACAGTAGGCCATGGTCAGCTATATCAAAGTAGGATGGCCAGTGCATTCAACAAGATGGTTTTGAAGAAAATATTCCCTCATCAAGAAGAAGCCAAGGCAAAGTTCGCTCTGAATTGGCAGGGTCCTTATGTGGTCCATCAAGTGTTGTCGGGAGGAGCATTGATCCTAGCAAAAATGGACGGTAGGGTCAGCATGAAGCCCATCAACTTAGATACAATCAAGAGATATTACATTTGAAGATAGTAGAATTGAGGTTTGGCTGTAAAAGAACTACGCCCGACCTGACTTCCCACGGTGGGATACGTAGGCAACCTACGTAGGGTGCGGTCTCCCTCCCCCTTTTTGTAATATAAAATCCAAATATCATCTTGTATGTGCTCGAAACTACGCCATTGATTTCCTTTGGCAGGAATACGTAGGCAATACTCATCGGATTCAGTCATCTATTATAATATAACTACGTATTGGCTTGATTCCATTCGGATACCTAGGCAGTCTGAGTCAGACTCATCCACTTCATTTCAATTTCTTACCATCTTGCATCTATTGTAATTGAACTATGATTTCACCTGATTCCGTTTGGATATGTAGGCTGCCTGAGTCAGGCTCGGTCATCATCATAATTCATTTTATCATTTTATTACCCTCGAACTACTTTCAGACCCGATTCTATTCGGATACGTAGGCAACATGAAAAGGTTCGGTCATAATCCTAAGAAAATCTTTGCAATACATTCGTTTAGATTAGGACACAATCGCGACAACAAGAAGCTACGTCATTAGTGGCATCTCCAAGTATCAACATCAATGGGAGAGAGACATCCAAAAAACAACGTTTGCATCAGAAGGAACTTCTAACATGTCATAATCCGAAATGACTGCATTTGACATAAAAATGAACAATTTTCAAAAAATATGTTTTCTAAAAAACTATTATTCCACCTACAGAACTTCGTGGCATAATCTCACCAGACCAGGGGCAAGGCCATGTCTATGATCAACACAAACCAACCCCCCCTGCTAAGAATTTTTCTTTGAATGCAGGACTGACAATACACGAATGATGTTGGGACACACTCAGAACAATGACAGACCCGCTACTCTCTCATGAACCCTTATCTCTTTTTCGTTATTTAAATTCATTCCTTTATGTGACTAAGGACTAACTCCAAATTCTTCGCAAGGTATTCTGGATTCAAGCTTCTGATGCAATCGAAGCATATCGTAAATAGAAAATCATCTGCTCAACCAAGCGGAGCACCTTGTATATAGCGAGCCGCCGGCCCTGCCAATCGTAGTCATGTATATATCAAATCGTTTGCTCAACCAATCAAAGCGCCTTGTACAAATTGAGCCGCTGGCTTTGTCAATCAAAGCCGTGTTATAGCAAACTATTTCCTTCACCATCTAGAGTGCTTCGCACAGATAACACTGTCACTCCACCATATCCAAGATTCCAAATAGATAGTTTCAAATTTTGTCACCAACTTTGCCAATCGAAGGATGAACCATCGTACCCCGGTATACGTTATGCCGATCAACAGTCGCAATTTAGTTTTGTAGTCTAGAGTATCTCTTGGGCATGCTCCTTTATTTCTCCATTTATCTTGAATGTTTTGACGTTTTATTTATGCAACTCACAGGCATTTTACATTTTTCAAGTCTGATACTTCCATCTTGCGGAGATACTTTACATTTCAAGTCAATTACTCCCATCGTGAGGAGATACTCCTATCGTGCAGAGATATTTTACATTTCAAGTCAACTACTCCCATCGTGCGGAGATACTCCCATCATGTGGAGACTTAACGCTCCGACAGTTGTAGAATGGTACACAGCTCAACTAACAATCAAGTCAAATTCAAAGGCACATCCCCAGCGTCCCAAATAATGCTCCAGAGCTCGGACACTTTAGATTCAAATATCCCATCACTCCGATCCCAAATAATGGCTAGCTGGCAGCCAGACATCATCATTCCTACATCATTATATCACATCTTAACATATCTACATTACGACATATGGGTATGTGTGTACTTTGTTTTTGAAAGATCAAACATCATGACGTGGAACTTCTTCTGTGCAGCAAACTAAGCTACAACGCTATGAGTAACAACAAACTCATCAGCGGGCCAAGGATCCAAATTTAAACTCAAATATAATCGGTATAACTCTAAATCATCGAATCTTTCAAGTCTTATAATCAAGCTGCAATCGAAGTCATTTTAGGTGCCAAAATCTTCTTGTCTTGTAGTATCGTCATTACACGATACTGGGGCAATTTCTGGAAGCATCGCCTTCTCCAAATCATCATTCTCGAACTATATGAGGACTGATCCTCGTTAAGCCCGAGGTTTGTAGGCAATTCAAAGCCTGAATTTGGTCCCAATTTTCCCAAAATTCCCCTGAAACCCTACTTAACTCCTGTTTAGTCCTACAATGCATAATCCTTTCAAATCCATACGATGTTCTTGCAATACATGCTTGAAGTAAGGACAAAATTGGTCTTGGTTCGATTTCTTTGCCCGAAAACTCTTTCATCGTCTCCGGTCTAAGATGGGCAGCAGTTGACGATCAATTTTGACCCTCCCTTTAAAATTTATTTATTTATACCTAATGATTTGCAATAGATGTGTTGAAAATATTTTCTGATCAATATATATCTATTTTTATATAAATTAGTAATTAATAGTGTTGAAATTAATAATTTGGTATTGAATAATTTGTAAAATATATTACCGTTACTATTTTTGAGACTATTAAAGTAACCTTTATTTGTTACACGAGTTTTATAATTAATTTAACAAGTTAATCTTTAATTTTTAATTAGTAGCCTACTATTTTAAATAATCCGAAATTAATGTCATAATTTGAGAAATAAGGTATTTTAATAAATAATTAATTAATTACAGTAATTTATAGAGTATCTGATGATTATATTTTTATCATATTTAATTATGATTAATTAAGTTTAAATAAATTGATTTTAAAAAGTTTAAAGACTGAATGGCTATAATTACAATTGCACACTTAAATACAAATTGGCTATGTTTTAAATAGATATCAGCCCAATACACAGGCCCAATCACCTCCAACCCGGACCGAAATCCACCCAATCCATCCAAGTTGGCAATCCATGCCAATCCCCGTGAGCCAATAGCAGTGCGCCATATCACCCGTCCAACTCACTCACAAAACAAACACACTCAATCCTGACCGTCGATCCATACCATCAACGGACCAGGTTTAATCTTGCTTTTCTCATTATTTTAAAACCACTACCAGATTTTATGTCAACCGTTGGATTACAAGGATCCAATGGTCGCCGTTTTTCCTCATTAAACCTTTTAAATAACTTTAAATTTCTAAATAATTGTAACGACCCGACCGGTCATTTTGAGCTTTAGCATTCCATTCGGTGTTTTGAGACTTTGAGTAGCTTCATATTATGTATTATGACTTGCATGTATGGTTGGTTTTGATTTTCGAGCGGTTCAGGATTGATTTGGAAGAATGATTTTCGTTTTAGAAGCTTTAAGTTGGAAGAGTTGACCAAGGTTTGACTTTTGGGTAAACAGACTCGGAATCAGGTTTTAATTATTCCAATAATTTTGTATGTTGAATTTGGACATGTCCACAAAGTTTGGTTAAATTCCGATGAGTTTTGGATAAGTTTGGGTTGTATGGTGATTGTTTTCGATTTCGACGTCGATTTGAGCATAAAAGTTACCATATTGAGCAAATGGCCTTTGATTCGTGTTTCAACTAAACTATTATATCCGTATCATAATTTTGGAATCATAAGGTGCCGAGCATCTTCGTAATGTGTATTATGACTTGCGTGTGTGGTCGAGATAAATTTTCAGATGATTCGAGATTAAATTGAAAGAATAATTCTTATTTTTGAAGCTTAAATGAAAAGAGTTGACTGAAGTTTGACCTTTGAGCAAACAACTGCGGAATAAAATTTTTCTGATTTCAATAGCTTCGTATGGTGGTTTCAGACTTAGGCGTATGTCCGAATTTGGATTGGAAAGTCCGTAGGGCAATTCGGCACATTTTGGCTATTCTTATTGAGACTAGTATTCCCTATTGTGTTTATTCTTTGTGAGCTCATTCTACCACTTCTTTGTGATCCAAAGCTCTTGAGTTGAATTACTTGCCGTATTCTCGTGTTATTGTTCTTGTTGTTGCTGTTGTACTCAGTTTGTTGAGCCAAAGGCTATGCGAGGTTGTGGTATTGACACTGTTTAGAAGAAATATTGTGGAATATGGGCACATGTTGTGAAAGTCATTCTATTGTGATGTTGTGTTTTGGCACGTGCTACTGTTGGGAGGTTTTATTCGGGTGTTTGCACGAGGTTTCTGCCATGCTATTGTTACTATTGGTGATGCACATGCGGCGTGACAAGGCCGGCTATATCTGTGTGTTTGCACATGTGGCGAGACAAGGTGGGAACATTTATATGCCCGTGCAGCGAGACAAGGCGGGCATTTACTTATTTAATGCGCATGTGGCGAGACAAAGTGGGCTATGCCGGGGATTGATTTGTGATGACTTGTAATGACCTGGGGACATTGTTGTTGTTGATATTTGTGTAGTGGCGTGCCTAAATTGTATGAGTTTATTTTGTGCAAATTGTGGGGATCATTTCTTATGTGTCGTTCATTTTTATCTACTCTTATTCGTTGGAATGAACTGTGATAGAACACTTATACAAGCATACACGTAATTTATCACCCTATCGACTTAAGAAGATGAACATTGATGTTACTGACCATTTATGCGTATTCCGTCTACTTGTCTCCTATGTGAGAATTGTTCTATTGGCACGTGAGTTATCCGTGCAGTTATCCGTTGTAATGAGGGCACAAAATACCAAGTGATTAGGGTTCACGAATTGGGACCCGTGAATTGTGAGTTTTGAGGTTTGGTACCTCGTGGGGATTATTAGCTAAACTTGTGTGATAGCGGTTATTCTTCCTGAGTTTCTACTTGCCTTCCCTTATTTGGTTCCACAGGATTTAAACTGTGTCCAGCTTACTCTACAGTGTTATTACTTGTTGTGTCCAGTTGCTAATTGTTGCTTCTAGTTCCTCTTGCAAGCATCATATTATTGTTGTTATCATGCCTAGCTTTATAGAGATATCAAGTTTTACAACCCAAACAACGATACAACGAGCGGAAAGCTCTGCTACGATTATCAACTATACTTCTCCAATCTTTTATTTTCTTCAAAACACATATCAATGACTACACCAAATGTATACTTAAGTTACTCCAACAATTTCCAGCCACAACAAAACTTAGAAAATTATCAAATAGCCGATACAATAATAACAACGTCAAAATATGATTTTTCGCTATTAATTTCATAATTCTCATCCCACAATTTAGCCATGACCTAGACGAATTTAAATATACCAAGGAGAGGAAAATTCTTACCTTATTTGCCAAGAAATACTCTTGTTCCATCTTATTTCACATCAAAGAAAGCCCGGGTTAACCAATGTACCAAAACGGAACAACGAGATCGAGGTGGTGCGCAAAACCCGTATATTGTCTTTGAGAAAGATTACACTCTTTTTTCATAAATTACCAACTCAAGTAGCTGCTACTACAATATAAATTCACGTTGATGATATATCCATTTGATGTTGTATTGGTGTTATGTATAATTTTCAAAGATAAAAGGTTGCTTTAAATATTTCTACATCTCGTGAAAATGAAAGAACCAAAGTACTTGCTGCCTAGTTTTATATATGAAACATCACATTTAGCTAAAGTGATAAGGGGTCATACTTGCTGCAATTTCTCCTAATAAGAAGAGTCCAAAGAAAGTATTTTATCCATCATGGTATGTAGGGTCCACCCACCTCTTCATTATATCACTATATCACCAACTTATTCCAAGTGTCCACTCATAGGTCCTATAAAGGACATTAGTCATATGTTACATATTGTCATGGTTCCACATAGATATACCAATATCATACTTATCCTTTGTCTAATAAATACTTACTTTTTCCCAACTATAATTCAATAATTAATAAATTATCCACAAAATTAATTCTAGCACTCAATTTACTTAAATACTAATATATTTTATATACCTTACTATCATGATCATATTGTATAACACCAGTCCATAAATATATGGTATTATAGCTTGGACCGTATTTCATCCCAAAAAATCAAACTTCGGCGAAACTCATTTTCTTCAATTCGTTTACCCTCTGACCTTCACGACTTTGCTTATCACTTGTTACAAAAAGTAAAATTACTGATAACCTCAAAAATAATCTTGTCCTTGAACTTATGTCAATTATCTTACGACAAAACAAACGTACAAAAGTACGGGATATAACACTTTCTCGTACCTGTGACAACTTACCCGCACCTGCGGCTTCGCGTAAGCGACAACTCTCCCTCTTCTGCCGTAATTCACTGGGGACAGACTTCACACCTACGGAAACATTCTCCGCTTCTGCGCACATGCAAGTGCGACTTACTTCCACTCCTGCGCTTCCCCCCTCGCTTCTGCGCTCAACCTCACTGCATCTGTGACCACGCAGGTGCGGTCAAACCTTTGCACCTGCAACCACTACACTCCCTTATTTTGGCCGCATCTGTGCTTCCCAGCTCACACCTGTGACCAAAGCTCCGCATGTGCGATTGTACCAGAAGACTCCAGCTACAGCACCCCTTTTAATTCCAAACTTTGATCCGTTAACCACCGGAACTCCACCCAAGGCCCCCGGGACCTCGACCAAATATACCAACAAGTCCTAAAATATGATACAAACTTAGTCGAGCCTTCAAATCACATCAAACAACACGAAAACCAAGGGTCATGCATCGATTCAAGCCTAATGAACTTATGAACTTCCAACTTCCAACTTCTTCATTCGACGCCGAAACCTATCAAATCAAGTTCGATTGACCTCGAATTTTGCACACAAGTCATAAATGACCCCACAGACCTACTCCAATACCCTGAACCCCAATCCGGGACTGGTAACCACAAAGTCCAGTCTCGGTCAAACTTCTAAATTTCTAACTTTTGCCATTTCAATCCTAATTCAACTACAGACCTCCAAATCGCAATTCAGACATGCTCCTAAGTCCAAAATAACCCAACGAAGCTAACAGAACCATTGAAACTCCATTCCGGAGTCGTTTACACATAAGTTAACAACCGATTAACATTTTCAACTTAAGCTTCCAACCTCAACTAAGTGTCTCATCTCATTCCGAAACCTCTCCGTACCCGAACCAACTACCCCGACAAGTCACATAGCAACTAATAAGCATAAAGTGAGCAGTAAATGGGGGAATGGGGCTACAACTCTCAAAACGACCGGCTGGGTCGTTACATCCTCCCCCTCTTAAATAAACGTTCGTCCTCGATCGAGTCTAGAAACATACCTGGAGTTTCAAATAGGCGTGGATATCTGCTCCGCATCTCTCGCTTGGTTTCCCAAGTAGCCTCCTCAACTGGGTGACCTCCCCACTGCACCTTCACTGAAACTTTATCCTTTGACCTCAACTTTCAAACTTGCCGACCCAAAATAGCCACCGGCTCCATATCTTAAGTCAAATTACCGTCCAACTGAACCGTGCTGAAATCCAAAACATGAGACTGGTCGCCAACATACTTCCGGAGCATAGATACATGAAACACTGGATGAACACTTGACATACTAGGTGGTAAGGCAAGCTTGTAAGACACCTCTCCAATCCTCTGAATCACCTCAAACGAACCAATATACCGAGGGCTCAACTTGCCCTTCTTCCCAAACATCATAACACCCTTTATGTAAGTAACATCACGAACTTTTCGATCGACGTAACTCTTCTGCCTAGACCGCGCATTGCGAAGCCGATCCTGAATCAATTTAACCTTGTCCAAAGCATCCTGAACCAAGTCAGTACCCAATAGCCCAGTCTCCCTCAGATCAAACCAACCCACCGGAGATCAATACTGTTTCCCATATAAAGTGTCATACAGAGCCATCTGAATGCTCGACTGGTAGCTGTTGTTGTAGGCAAACTCTGTGAGCGGTAGAAACTAATCCCAAGAACCCTCGAAATCTATGACACAAACACGTAGCATATCCTCCAATATCTAAATAGTGCGCTCGGATTGTCCGTCTTTCTGAGGGTGAAATGATGTGCTCAACTCAACCTGGGTGCCCAACTCTCGTTGCATGGCTCTCCAAAACTGCGTGCCCCAATCGGAAATGATGGACACTAGCACACCGTGAAGGCAAATAATCTCGTGGATGTAAATCTCAGCCAACCGCTCCGAACAATAGGTAGTCCCAAATGGAATGAAGTGAGCAGACTTGGTCAGCCGATCGACAATCACCCAAATAACATCAAACTTCCTCGATGTCTGTGGGAGCCCAACTATAAAATCCATGGTGATACGCTCCCATTTCCACTCCGGAATCTCAAGCCTCTGAAGCAATCCGCCCGGTCTCTGGTGCTGTTACGTTACATACTGACAGTTTAGGCACCGAGCTGCAAACCCCACTATATCATTCTTCATTCTCCTCCACCAATAATGATGCCTCAAGTCCTGGTACATCTTCGTGCCACCCGGATAAATGGAATATCGCGAACTGTGGGCCTACTCAAGAATCAACTCAAATAGCCCATCTTTATTAGGCACACTGATCCGACCCTGCATCCTCAACACCCCATCATCCCCAATAGTAACATCTATGTAATCATCATGCTGAACTGTGTCCTTAAGGAAAAGAAAATGGGGATCATCATAATGGCACTCTCTAATGCGATCAGAAAAGGAAGACCGAGAAACCACACAAGCTAGAACCCGACTGGGCTCCGAAACATCTAATCTCACGAACTGGTTGGTCGAGGCCTAAACATCAACTGCAAGTGGTCTCTCATCAACTGGAATGAATGCAAGGCTACTCATACTCAGCGCCTTCCTACTCAAGGCATCGGCCACCACATTGGCCTTCCCGGGATGATACAAAATAGTGATATCATAGACTTTTAGCAGCTCCAACCATCTTCATTGTCTCAATTTTAGATCCCTTTCTTTGAACAAGTGCTGGAGACTCTGATAATCTGTAAATACCTCACAAGACACACCACAGAGATAGTGCCTCCAAATCTTCAATGCATGAACGATGGCAACCAACTCCAAATCATGAACATGGTAGTTCTTCTCATGGGGCTTCAAATAACGCGAAGCATAATTACTCTACCCCTTGCATCAAGACACACCCAATACCAATTCGAGAAGCATCACAATACACTATATAAGAGCCAAAAGCTGAAGGTAGAACTAGAACTGGAGCTGTGATCAAGGCAGTCTTGAGCTTTTGGAAGCTCTCCACACACTCATCCGACAATCTGAATGGAGCACCCTTATGGGTCAATTTGGTCAAAGGTGATGAAATAGATGAGAAACCATCCACGAAGCGACAATAATAACTGGCCAAGCAGAGAAACCTCCGAATCTCCGTACATGAGGATGGTCCGGGCCAACTCTGAACTGCCTCTATCTTCTTCGGATCCAACTTAATCCCCTTACTAGACACCACGTGCCCCAAGAACGCTACTGAACTAAGCCAAAACTCACACTTGGAGAACTTGGCATAAAGCTTCTCCTCCCTCAACTGCTGCAACATAATCCTCAAATGCTGGGCATGCTCCTCCTGGCTACGAGAGTACACCAGGATATCATCAATGAATACTATGACAAGCGAGTCAAGATAAGGTTGAAATACACTGTTGATCAAATTTATGAATGTTGCTGGGGTGTTGGTCAACCCAAAAGACATCACAAGGAACTCATAATGACCATAACGGGTCCTAAATACCGTCTTCAGAATATTTGAGTCCCAAATCTTTAACTGGTGATACCCAGACCTCAAATCAATCTTAGAAAATGCCCTCGCTCCTTGAAGCTGGTCAAATAAATCATCAATACGTGGAAACAGATACTTGTTCTTGATTGTAACTTTGTTCAACTGCCTATAGTCGATGCACATCTGCAAAGTACCATCCTTCTTCTTCACAAATAGTACCGGTGCACCCCAAGGAGACACACTAGGCCTAATAAACCCCTTATCAAGAAGTTCCTGAAGTTGTTCTTTCAATTCCTTCAACTCAGTTGGTGCCATACGATATAGAGGAATAAAAATAGGTTGGGCGTCCAGCGCCAAGTCAATACCAAAGTCAATACCAAAGTCAATATCCCTGTCAGGCAGCATGCCCTGCAGGAAACACATCTAGAAAACCTCGTACCACTGATGTGCCGTAGAATTTCGGCACATTTGATACCAATTACATATAATTTAGCTCATCTTTCAATGCATTTTTAGTTAATTCTTATGAAGTTTTGGTGTTTTGCAGTGCATGAGGCTTGAGGACCCAAAACATGGAAAAGAACTCAAAAAGCCACAAAAGGGCAGAAATGATGCAAGTATGCGGTCGCATAAAGCATATGCGGACCGCATAACCATCGCAAACTGAAGCAGATTGTTGGTTAACTGAAGAAAAAAAATGCGACCCATTATGCTGTCGCATAACGATTATGCGGACCGCATAGTGATCGCATAACTGAAATCAAGAAAGTTGAGAAGCACTTATGCGGAGGAATATGCGGTCGCATAATGTATATGTGGACCACATAATTGAAATGCGATCAAGAGCTGGGTTTGGAGACATGAGATTATGCGATGATTTCGAATAATATGCGGACCGCATATGTGATCTGCGACCAGTATGCGGTCGCATAAATGCTCTGCAGGGTTATTTTTGTCCAATTTTGGCTCCGACTTTTAGCCCACTATAAATAAATTTATTAGGGGTTTTGTGGGGTAGAGAAGTCAGAAAAAGAGACTACTTTTGGAGCATTGAATGCACCATTGTTCTGGAGACTTTTGAAGAAAGAATCTTGTATCTTTGTAAGCTTTATGACTCTATTTATCATTTTGTTCTTAGATTTCAGTATGTGTAGCTAGTTTTTATTACTAAGGTTGTGGACCCTAGATGGGTGTAATGTTAATGGATGTTTACCATTGAATATATATATAATGGTTGGTTGATATTTATTCAGTTCTTATGCTTTATGTGATGTTAGTGATTGCAAACATTAACTAATTCCATTTCACTCTATCTTCACTTGGAAAAGTGGGCTAGGGTTGGTAGAATTGAATATCAACCTCACAAGATGAACCAATTTAAGCACGTGAAGATATACAAGAATGCGTAGTGGATTGGTCTTTAGGAAAACCTCTCTCGATTATCTTCCTAACTAGGTTTAATCAATGATTCAACTAGCCTCTTTCGATAAATAAGAAGAATTAATGAACTCAACCAATAAGATAATGCAAAGATATCACAAGTTATGCCTCTCTCGATTACATGAACAAGTGAATATAGATACAATAGTTAAATCATCCAAAAACGCTTCAATACATAAAACTAGAGTTATAATCCACAAACAAATATCAATACACCAATTCCATCAAACCCTAAAGAGAACTACTCCATAGAGATATGGAGCAATTCATCACAAATATGTTTAAAGTAAAGGAAAACATAAAACGATCCAAACTCGGGTCTTGAGTGAGGATTGAATGATGAACTCTTTGTGCTTTTGCTTCTCCAAATCCTCCTTATCCTCCTTAGGTCTAATATGTGTCAAAAAGTCCAGAAAATAACGTTTTTCCATGTATTTATACCAAGTAGGATCGGGCCCAGACGAAATCACCTTCTCCTGGCCGAAATTGGATTTTCACTCTATAAAAATTGCACAGGCGCGCCGCATGGGGCGACGCGCCATACGGGGCATTAGTGGGGAAATCTAGAGAGTTGATTTCTGACAGACAGCAGGAAAATGGGCAGCCGCGGCGCCCCACGCGCCGCAGCAGTGGGATTTCTCAGATTACGGATTTTTCTTGCGTTTTTTCGTCCAGACTTGGTCCTCGACCCCCGAACACAATCCTGGCTTAATCCCTTGGGCTTTTACTCAGATGTCAAATCTCCAAATCACTCAAATTCATTCCATAACATATACATAGTTCGGAATCACTCCTACAAGGCATAAAACAGACAATAAGTGCAAAACACAATCAATTAAAGCTCAAAACGAATAAAGTGCAGTAAATTAGAGTGCAATAAGCAACTAAAACACGAGATTATAGCCAACCATCAACACCCCACACTTAAACCATTGCTCGACCTCGAGCAATCAAACTACACTTCATACAGACACGACCTTTTTAAATAACTCTCCTTACTCATCACACCAAGAATACTTAAAATAGATTAAGTACAATACCGTAACATCCTAGCCTCAAGATAAAGCATCACGCATTTTTATAACCCACTCACTTACTCTAACACAGAGGTCAATGACATTACCTTTCCTTCACGAATCAAGTTCCCTCATACAATAATAGAGAGTAGTTCCACACACAATGAAAATTAAGAACAATTAGGAACTCAAGATAGAAAGAATTTGCTCACTCTCAGAAGTAACATTCATATGCCACAAAAGATACACCATAGGCTTGCCCGTAGTGTACTACTCTACTAATTGAGCTCATTCAGTCAAGGATCAAGTAGGACTTCAACTGGTTGTAATGTAGGCTGCGGGATGAGTAGGATACATTTAGATATAAGAGTGACTACACCTCCCTAAGCACTTTTAATACATACAATTAACAATTCAAAACCCCACACTTATGTAAAACCATAACTCCACCTTCACATCAATATACATTAATTCTCTACTTCTTTAAGCACAACTACATCAAGAGTCACCACTATCAAGGAATATTTTTCACAATCATACACTTATTTTTTCTTTATTTTTAATTCAAGTGGCTCTTCTTTTTCAAAATAGTGCACCTTCTTCCTTATTTCAATAGTTCCACTGAAAAAGCCAAACCAACCACCCCACAGTTCAACTTTTACAAAGTTCATAACGATTTCAAGTGCTCACGAGAGGTACAAGGTTCAAATAGATGGTCAATTCAAACAAATGGGTAAGGCTTGTAATGTGGTTTGAGGCGATATTTCGAGGGATTTTCAGAGTAATTGTTGGGGTAATAATTCTTAACTCGATTTTTTGTTAAATTACACTAATCTATCATTGTTATTATCATGTAATTAAAGATTGGAGTTGGAAAAAATGAGGAAAAGTGGTAGAACCTCTTAGACCAAGTTTCTGGGTTTTGAAAGGCAAAATGAGGTCGGATTTGGATAATTCTTATATGGTTAGACTCGATATCGAATGGGTGTTCGGATTTTTATAATTTTGGTCGGGTTTCGAAATACGGGTCCGGGTTGACTTTTTGGGTCAATTTTTCAATTCTTTGCAAAGATTGTAATTTTATTGTTTGAATTAGTTTCCTATAGTTATATTTATAGTATAAAATTGTTTTGGGTAGATTCGAGCCGATCGGAGTTGAAAAATAGAAGGAAAGGCCTTCTAGTTGATTGAGTTTGCGTGGTTTGAGGTAAGTGACTTGTCTAACCTTATATGGGGTAAATTTCCCTTAAGATTTGGTATTGTTGTGATAATTGTGGTATGTGAAAGCCGTGTACGCAAGATGACAAGTGCGTACACGGGCTAAATGTGAAATTTTGGTTTTTAGCTATGGAGTTCTCTTTCATGCCTTAATTGAATTACTTTAACATGTTGTAGTCCTCATAATCAGTCTAATTCTACATGCCTACTTGTGTTATCTCTTATTTGCAATTTGTCATCCATGTTTGGTTGAATTACTTGCTTTCTTTTATTATGTACTCACTATTTAACTGCTGAATTCTTACTTGAAATTGTTATTCTTGGAATATCATGTTGTTGAATTTGGTATTGAGTTGCAAAGGCCGTGGTTCCTATTGAGGCAAAGTGTAAGTTGTAAGACATCATTTTATTGAATTACTCTCCGGTTGTTATTGTTGATACTTGTGTACATTGTGGTTGAGCTATAGGCTCGTTATTGTGAAACTATGTTATTGTTTGGTTTTCTGACAAGTTGTGATATTTGGGCACTTGAGGTGAGAATTGTGATATGTTGTGATATTGATACGCATGCGGTGGTATAAGGTCTGGGTATTGAAATACATGCGGTGAGCTAAGGTAGGCTTGATACACATGGCTAGTAGGGGAACTACTAGAAGCCATGCAGTGTGATAAGGTGGGCTAAAATACGGGATGCTATTTCGGGAAAATAATTTTTAAAACTAAATGTAAAGGCTCCCGCGGTGATATAAGGAAATGTTATGAGTTATTTTTATGATTTAGGACTACGAGGCGGTACCTCGGTAGTGGCTCTTGTTGATATTTCTCTATTTGTTGTAGTTGCTTTGGCTGTTTGTTTTCTTAACATGTTAATCCTTGCTTCCTTCCGTGTTGTATTAACTGTCTTGATTTTGTGTTGTTAATTTCCGAAAATTTCCTTATTGCTTAATTTCCATTGTCTTTATTAGTATATCATTATATATTTCGCCTTGTTTCTTATTATCTCCAGTAGGGCCTTGACCTGACCTCGTCACTACTCTACCGAGGTTAGGCTTGGCACTTACTGGGTACCGTTGTAGTGTACTCATCTACGCTTCTGCACATTTTTTTGTGTAGATCCAGGTATTTCCTATCAGTCCCCGGCATTAGTGAGTTGAGGGTGCTTCAAAGACTTCAAGGTACACCTGCTCGCGTGTGCAGGCCTCAGAGTCCCCTTCTATCCTTTTTTTCCTTATTTCATTACACTATCTTAGATAGTGAATTATAGGATTGTTCAATACTGTTACTAGACCTTGTGACTTATACTTCACCAGGTTTTGGGGATTGTATTGAGTTACAGATTTTATTTATGCAGTTGATGAAGTTTTGAGCTTTTTAAGTTGTTATTTCAATTTATCTGCATGTTGATAGGCTTACCTAGTTTTAGAGAGTAGGTGCCGTCACGACTTCCTTCGGAGGGAATTTGGGGTCGTGACAATAGTAATTTCAACGGAATCATGGATTGAGTTCATTATCGTTTGATGATTCGATCATACTTGGACTATTTCCCAAGGGAGAGCATGATATACATATAGAGCAATTGAGACATGATTTGAGTAATTAGATATTCGATAAAACAAAACATTTGTGATGATTTAGCACAATAAGGATGGGATCTTGGTCAAACCGTTCTTAGAATTCAAAAGGAACTCATGGAAATTTGATTCTATGGTAAGAGTTTAGCCAACATATCTCGATTTAGCTTTCCTTATGATTACTACAATGATCCACTACTCTTAGCACTTCAATCTATAGCAACATAATCAAATTGAACAACTATTAGGGAGGCGTTCATAAGTTTAGTCATTATTGGCATTTCATCAAATATTAAGTATGCAAATTTTGACTACATGGTTTTAATGGTGGAATTCCTTCACCCCACAACTAATTTCAAACAACAATCTACCCATGATAGCTCAACATCCTCCATATCACCTTCATTGATACATGCATACCCAACTACACACCCCCAAATCAAGAACCACACCCCACATTCTCCTCACACACCCCAAATTCGAAATAGAGGGTTAGGATATTGATCACCATCCAAAAAAAAACCAAAATAATACAATCTTACTCATAATTGTACGGTAGGACATTGCATGTGAGCTGGGGTAAGGTCTTACCTCTTTAATAGAAGACTTTAGAGCTTTCTTTCTTGAATTCCCAAGATTAGAGTAAGAAATTGAGGAGTAGAATGGATAGAGCTTCTCTCTCTCTCTCTCTCTCTCTCTCTCTCTCTCTCTCTCTCTCTCTCTCTCTAAATTTCTCTCCTCTCACCAAAACCTCAGGTTATACATTATAAAATGACCCCCTAAAGCCTTATATCAAAATAGAGTCAAATTAGGAAATTTCCAAAAATAACCCCTTGATGTCAATTTCGAGGTTGCAGTACAGATCCGCATTCAGCGGAATGGCCACAAAATGGTCTTCAAAATCTAGGTTGCGTCTGGTCAGATCTGCGATGGATCCGCGGTCAGCGTAATAGATTCGCGATGCATTCTATGGTAGTATAACAGATCCGCGGTAGCGTAATGGACCACAAAATGTCCCTCAAATTCTAGTTGCTTCTGACTCATTCCGTTGTGATTCTGCGGTTAGCGAAACAGATCTGCGATATCATAATTGCACAATCCAAAAATCTGTACTGTGGCACATTAGCTTACCTTGGCACCATAAAAACTTAAATCCTTGGCGAACTTTTATGGGGCCTTAAATCCTCCCCCGCTTAGGATCATTCATCCTCGAATGAGGGTTAGAGTCTACCATAGCCTCCCAGTATGCCTCAACTTTTTATCCACTCACCAAGAGTTCCAAATTTGGCTAACTCCTCATATTCCCAAAACTTTCGGTAGAGTTTCACCTGTAACTGGGCCTCTCTAGTCAGAGAGCCCGAGAAACCAATCCTAGCAACATATTCATAAGACAACAATGCACCATAGACATGAAAACAACACAACCATAACATCATAGGCATTACATTGCTAAAAAGGGTCATCTTAGCATAAACTGTACAAGTTTGAACATAACTCATGAAAAGTAAACTTCTGAAATTCTTTAGAACACAACCATTTGGTTACACAAACAAGAGGTTATTTCCTCTTCATTTCTTGCTCGGCCTCCCAGGTGGCCTCTTCTACTTGATAGTTTCTCCATAGCAATTTGACGGAGGCAATCTCTTTATTCCTCAACTTCCGAACTCATCTATCAAGTATGGCAACCAGAATCTCCTCATAAGTCAATTCTTCATTAACTTCAATAGCCTCCACCGGACGATGATCAAAGGATCCGCAATCACATTCTTCAATATAGACACATGAAATACTAGGTGCACTAAGGATATCTCTTGAGGTAACTCGAGCCTATAAGTCACTCGACCAACCCTCTACAAGATTCTGTACGGTCTGATATACCTTGGACTCGATTTCCCTTTCTTCCCAAATCACCTTATACCCTTCATGGGAGAAACTTTCAAGAATACCCAGTCATCATCTTGAACTCCAAATCCCTGCGACGCACATCTAAATAGGACTTCTGGCGACTCTGAGTGGTGTTTAATCGCTCCTTAATGATCTTGACCTTCTCCATAGCTTGATGTACGAGGTCTGGTACATGTATAAATGAAAGCAATGCATAATGAAGTAAGTCAGTAAGATTTCTCGGAATGTCATAAGATCAATATTCCTTCGGATAAACTTTAGCAACTTACGTATTTTTCTAATACCCATGAACAGAAGATATAATAATATGACACATGGGGAATCAAGAACATAGGCACCCCTAGTACTTCTATGAATAGAGTCATTTATGAAAGTTCCGCGTTTGCACGTTTTATTTGTATCATATGGATCATGCCAAAAGGAAAGAATGGATAGCTTTAACATACCTCAACTCGGCAATGCAACTCAACAACAAGCTTCTGACACCTAGCGCGCCAACCATATAACAAAGAAATATGTGTACAACTTAGATGGCGGTGGTATATCACGTTTCTCAAATGATAACTAGATTCTAAAATAAAACGGTTAGCATTTCCCCTGATTTCACTGCTCTCTCGAGCCTACTATAGGCGAGATACAAACACAATACAATCAACAACTCAAAAACAACCTAACTACAATTCGGGACCTTCAATACAACAAAACCCCTAAATATACCATAACACACCCAATCAATAAGTTATCAATTGACCTGAAATTGCAACGACGAGCGACCAGCCTACTACCCTACCACATGTGGCATTTCTCCACGCCCTTCATCCTTCCAAAATCCATAAATTTGTAGCATAATAGGCCAATACGAGTGGACTACAAAACAGTCCACTAAAAGTGAAATAAATCAAACTCACGTCTTCCGATCACCGTCCCGTGAGTTTTAATTATTAGGAAACGAATGTATCAACCTTCTTTGATATATAAAAGCTTAAATACAGAATGTAGACGTTTTTATAACTATTAAGTACCTTCCAAAACTCAAACTACAAAGAAAAAGAGAGGCGATATAGCGATACTGATCGTTCTAATATTATCGCTTCTTGATTTCGTACCCGGGATGTTAATTTTCTTTGAAACCCTATAAGAGAGCTTAAGGATATTTTTATGGGTTTTCGCTAGTTGTGTGCTATGGAAAAATGAATATAAAGACGACCTAAGACCTTAATATATCATGTTTGGAAAAGTCAAAGAGGTGCTAGTTTGGCACCCTCTCATTGGCCCATCTTCCGATGCTTATATCTTTTTATTCGGATGTCGTTACAAGGCAAATCCTTAGTCGATTTTTCCGCAACTTAAATCTGACTTTTCCCAAACTTTATATTTTCTATCCAAATATCATATATAGTCATATTATGACTTTAAACCTATTTAAATGATAATTAACAAGTCTTATATTCATTATATTTCACCTTGGGATGCACAGGGTGTAATACCTATGCCCATGATTCGGCGGGACGAGCGGAAATCCCTCTGAATGTGACCCTTCATACCGCAACTGTAGCATATAGGTAGTTCCATGAAGACGGGCCCAAAGTTCATCTTCCCACACTTAGGGCATGGGGGCCTCCGATGCTGCTGGAATCTCCCTCCAGGTCGACCCTGCTAGTGGAGTCTATTGTTGCCCTGACTGGGCCCGGATGGTTGTGCACTCATCCAAGATTGAGCGAATGACTGAGATGGCCCTGATGACCCTCCCCTAAATGTCGACCTACCACCACCAGAAGAACCACCCAAGTTGCCCGCGGTCCGGGCCTTGCTGCTACCCTCACGCTCCCTTCTATTTTTCAGTTTACGGTCCTCTTAACTTGAGCAAACACCACCATCTTCCCATAGTTCATATCATAATTCAAGGCAGCTGTAGCAGCCTCATTAATAACCAAAGTGGCTAAGGCCCTACACAAACCGGTGCACTATAGCCTCCATAGTGGGCAACATGTGAATAGCATACGTGGGCAGGCACGCGAACTCCATATGGTACTCCCACACATTCATGCTACCCTGCTTCAGGCTCTCAAACTTAGCGGCACGGGCTGCCTTAGTCTCGGTAGGCAAGAAATTATCCATAAAGACATCAATGAACTCACTCCACCTCGCCGGAGGGCTCCCCTCCTCACGGGACTCATCCCACATCTCAAACCAAGAATAGGCCACCCCTTTCAGGTGGTAGGAGGTCAACTCTACTCCCTCTATCTCAGTAGCATGCATAACTCGGAGGGTCTTGTACATCTCATCAATGAAATTACAGGGGTCCTCCTAATAATCAATACCTGTGAACACTGGAGGATCCAATGGGAGGAACTTGTTCACCCTAGAACTAGCGGAATCCCCTGGCTGACTAGAAGAAGCGGGTGCAACATTTGTTCTCTAGACCTGGGAAGCCACTATCTGAGCCAACATCTGTATGTCTCCTCGAAGATCCCCATTACATACACCGGGATCGGAAGCTGGGGCTGGAGATGGAACTGGATTATCAGTTGGAGGGACCAATGCACCCTCAGTAGGTGTAGGAATTGGTGAAGTCTGAGCAGGAATAGTAAATTGAGGCAGTGTAGTAATTGGGGGAATATCCTCACCCCTCGGGTGCTCACCTGCATCATCAAATATAGAATCCACAACCACTCCTGGGGTGACATTGGCTCCTTGGCCAGTTCTTGCTTTCTTCCTAGGCGCTATGTACTGAAAGGTAGAGCAAAGCATGAGTTAAAGGAGGAGCAATCGTACAATCAGCTTTATCACACGATCGAGAACATCAAAGAAGAGTATTATTCCTAAATGCCCAAGTAGCCTCCTAATTATAGATGTGGTTGACAACACACTGATAAGAAGGACTATACTAAACACGGTTCTGAGACATCCTAGGACACTTTAAAACATTAGGCTCTGATACCAAGTTTGTCACGCCTCGACCTCGGGGAGCGCGACCGGCTATCACCCAAGATAACCCGGCCGAGCAAGCCTGCTAGATTTCCATCTACCCAACTCACGCATAAATAAAGAGAAGGTAAACTTCATTAATTAACACCAAGAGGGTTCAGGAACAACACTAATTCCATCACTATTTGTTACTTCATTTATAAAGTCTCAAAATACATACACTTTCATAGTTGAAGTGGAATATGTAATACACATAAGACAATACTATCTTGACCTTCCCAATACCAATAAACAACCCACACCATGTCTACGGAGCCTCTAATAGATACATAAGAGTATAATGATAGTGTCAGCAACAAGGCTCCGGCTATACCTCAAAACATAATACACATACAACAAAAGATGCACGACCCCGAAATGAAGTGGGGCTCACCAAGCCAACCGAAAAGAGAGTGTACCACTATCACTGGTCAATGTCGTCCGTTGTGGAACCACCTACATCCATTAAAGATGCAGCGCCCCAGAAACAAGAATGTTAGTACATGTCGAATAGTACTAGTATGAAAACGAAACACCTATGCAAGGACATGGGAATACAACATGAATATGATGAATCATGGTAACAATAAAAGGCTTAGCTAGCCGTTAAAACCATAGCAAATTTATTAAGAGCTTTCAATAACATTTATAAATTCTTAAATCGGGGATCCTCTACAACTACCTTTACACAAAGCGGCCATGCCGCCTCACCCCAATGTATGCGGGTAGAGGTACAATCACAATACCAGAAACTCTACACAAAGCGGCCCTTCCACCTCACCCCAATGTATAATGGTGGAAGTTTATTCAGAAGACCACAAACTCAACACAAAGCGGCCCTGCCACTTCACCCCCAATGTATGTGGGTGGAAGTGTATTCACAATACCACAACTCTACATAAAGCGGCCCCGCCGCCTCACCCCAATGTATGCGGGTGGAGGTGTATTCACAATGCCACACTTCGGATTCCCAAAATGATAATAGTTGGTACAAAAGTGCTCCCTTTCAAATCAACCATTTGGCACCTTTGGCCTTAGCAAGAGTAGGTTCATAAGGTTTCATCATATGAGAAATAAGTGTTTAATCATGTTGATTTCATACAAGATCTTCTTCCCCAAAGGGGTATAACATAATTAAGTCAACAATCGAGAATCATTAACACACGAGGGTTCTGACATGTTATGCCAATCAGAAATCAATTTTACTAGTTTGAATACCCCACATCAATAGTGTTCCAAATTCAAAATTCACACAATGGAGTTTTGTAAGAACACGAGAATTCCAATACCAAAAAAAGAGTGTAGCCTTCATACCTCGCTTTGAGCTTTCTTTAATTCACTACACAGTTTCGAAAATCCTAGCAACTTTGATCTATTTAGAGACATAGCAAAATTGAACATAAATTAGGAAGATATTCATGGTTTCAGCTCATTTGAGCATTTTATCAAACACTAGGTGTGCGAATTTGATCACAAGGTTCTTCTACAAGATTTTCTTCACTCCACAACTAATTCAATACCAATAGTTTACTCATACTAGTTCAATTACCTCCCCACCATCTGTATAACTACATGCATTGATAACTAACAACTCTCATACCCAAGAATTGTGCGGCCCACGAAATGATTATGCGGCCGCATACTGGACAGCATAATGGTCCGAAAATTTGCCAAGATTTAGGCTTCAGTCTGCGGTAGATTTGCGGTCCGCAGATCAATTCTGCAACTACAGAATGGACCGCAAAAATGCCCGACACTTCAAAAACATTTCTTCAACTCCCCAACGTACTATTCTACAATCATCAACGCATAAGTCTACCTCAGCATCACGAAACCCCGGGTTTATTGGGGCCTTACATCATCCCCGCTTAAGATCATTTGTCCTCGAATGAGGATCAAAATTCATCATTAGCACCCAATGTGACTCGGCTACTATAACACACACCAACAGTTCTAAATGTTTGACTAAATCCCTAGATTTCCAGAATTTTGCCAGAGTCTCCCCTGTAATTGCGGCCTATCCACCTGCCATAGAATCTCAAAAGTAGTCCTAACAACATAACCACAACACAACGATATAAAACAACAACGAAACAACACCGGCCACAATGCCATTAAATATTACATTACCATGGAGGAGCAACCACAACATAAGCCATACAGGGAAAACATAGTTTATAGAAAGTTAGCTTTCAACATCATGGACACAATTACATAGCTATTCAAATAAATTATGATACTTCTTCTTCATCTCTTCCTTAAGTGCGGCGGAAGTGGCTTGAGCTCAAGTTGTGGCGGCTCGATAATTGAAGGCTTAGCGTGAGGAGTGACTCTATTCTCTAAGTCAAGAGAAATCTTCTTTGGTGCATAAGTGTATGACCCAAGCCCTTCCAATGCATTCACCGATTCCACGTATCCTTCCATGTCCTCACCATCAAAACTTACCAAAATAGCCGCCAATGCCTCACCAAGGCATTCCTCTTCCATCTTGACCTCGAATGCATCCTCTACCTCATCAACAACATCAATGAATGAGATACTCTGGTATGCATGTGGCCATCTCATATTCTTACTTGCTTGAAAGGTAACTTCTTCATCATTAACTCGGAACTTGATCTCATTTCATTTCGAGTCCATGAGTTCCCTCCAGGTAGCAAGGAAAGGTCTCCCCAAGATGATAAGGATCTCTTTATCAACATCACAATCAAGAATAACAAAGTCAGCCGGGAGGAGAAACTTCCCTACATTCACAAGCACATCATCAACTATTCCCACCGGTCGCTTTATTGAACGGTCGGACATTTGCAACCACGTACATGTAGGCCTAGGCATACCTAATCCTGTTTGCTTGTAAATAGCAAGGGGAATTAAGTTGATGCTAGCCCCATTATCACAAAGGGCTCGTGCAAAGTCACGCAACCCAATAGTGCATGGAATGGTGAAGGCTCCCGAGTCTTCTTTCTTTTGGACGACGGTTGTTGCAATGATGGAACTAACCCGGTGAGTCACATTCACCACTTCATTCTTGGTGGTTTTCTTTTTAGTGTTCAAGTCCTTCAAGTACTTAGCAAAACCCGGCATCTCTTGAAATGCTTCCACAAATGGAATGTTCACAGATAATTGCTTTAGGATGTCATAGAACTTTTTGAGTTTGCTATCATCAACCTTTCTAGCTAGTCTTTGAGGGAAAGGAGGAGGAGGTATAGGAATTGGTTCTAGAGTTTTTGGTGCCTCTATTACCATTCCCTTAACCTCTTAATGGTTCACTTCTTGAGATCTCACCTTTTTCAGGAGTCTTTCAACTTCAACAACATTTGGCACCTCAACTTGAGCCTCGACTTCTTGTTCAGAATCTTCCACTTCGACCACTTGTTCATTCTCTCCTTGAAGTAGTTGCCCACTTCGAGTTATGATTTCCATACAATGAGAGAGAGAGGGTTCAAGAGGGAGGGTCTAAGTTTTCATCAAATTGATCTTCAATCATCACCCAAAGCCTTGGAAATATTCAAGTAGAGTACCAAATTCTTCATCCAAAAAGGTAAGACTTCATCACCCCAGCTCTTAATTTCAAACATAGCTATAATGGGGTATTAATAAGATGGTCCATGGGTGTGGGGGTTGTTTATCTCGCATGCATGTGATAAAGAGTGTGGAAAAAAAATAAGAACTGAACTAGAAATATGAACGTTTTCCTAATTTTGGGTTCAATTTGTATATTGCTAAATTAGGTTGAGGTGGCTAAGGGTTTCAGAAAATTGTAGAGTCTAAAGAAGCGCAATTGAGGTATGTTGGCTAAACTTTCTCTCTTGGAATTGAATTCCATAATGTTTCTGTAAGTTTCAAAGTGTGAGTTACGTATTAAAAGGTTATGGCTTTGAGTCGTGTTTCAGTGAAAGTTAGAATTGTCTAAAAGCTTTTGTACTAAATTCATGCCCATTAGTTGCTGCTTTAACTAATGCTTTGATTTATAAATATATCCAGTGTGATTCGAGTTCTATATACTCGTGTGTTGAAATTATACATTGTCATTTTTGGGGGAGAGTATTGCAAGAGTAAATGGTGTATTGACAGTTTATGATTTTTCATGTGTTTCTATTGTTGGTTGGTATGCTTCATTTCTAGTTACTGTTAAGAGTGTAATGCAACTTTGTGTATCTTGAAACCCATATCATATTCACGGTGCTAGAATATTCTCATTTCGAGTTAAACTGATTTTCCCTACATTCCAAGAGACGACTGGTGTCACATAAGTGCTATCTCTCTTTGAGGCCTACTATTGCCAAACAAGGCACGTATGGAATGAAACAATTGTTGTTGTCCTTTTCCTGGCTCATATTATTCCAAGAATAACTAACGCTAATGTCTTTATCCTCCAAACCATGCCTCCCATATGTCATATATCTAAAATGACTCATTTATTTAAATCTCCTAATCATGAACCTGATCCCTACATTATCTATGCCTACTAGGAAACTCTATGACTCATTTGTTGAACCGATGGTGTCACCACAACGAATCCCCATGTCAGTGCTATTAGTAGTGACCTTTATGTCTCTTAGGATATAACCTCCTGAAAGGCCGTGCTCAGCACGTTGATGGATTCTTGAATATTTCTAGCGAATCTCAAACCTCGTTGTTCCTTTATGTAGCAAATCTATCGAGTATTGTAGGTTCAGGCATCTCAAACAAAAAGCATCATCCCGTGATCAAATATATGGGATAGGAAATTTTATGGTCATAGTCAAGCTAGCACATCTTAGAGAAATTGTTGGAGGTTGCCAAAGGTTTAGTTTGGGTATTCGGCATGGAGATTTAGAGTTGAAGAAAGTGAATGGGTTATTCTAAATATTTTTTGCATGAGGATGCTATGTGAATTGTCAATAAAGGTAAAGTATGTCTCACATTAGGCCTTATGAAATTTTGAAAGGAAATAGGCTAAACTATAAGTATGATGTTTCCCTATTATTGTTCTTCGTGTACCCGGTATTTCATGTGTCTATGTCTAATAAGGTGAAGATAAGGAATAATGGGATTGTGAGGAGCAACTATTTGCTATCCTTGTTAGAAAAGTCCGGGAGTTGAGATTGTCTCCGTTAATGTGTTATGGCGAAGTCTGTAAGTTGAGGAGACCACATGTAGGGGCAAAAGTGTTAAGGAAATAAAATGTTCCCACTTGAGTGTATAGTTAAATGATTGTGATTTGAAAGGTACTTCTGTGTGTTATGATTTAAATATGTGCAGCTCATGTCCAGATACCACTCTTGATAGTATAATGCATGTAATGATGAGATTAGTGACGTTGTTATACATGGTGATGCTGTGTCAAGTTGTGGATGTATTGTTAGGAATTGTTTTGGTGTTACTCTGGCAGGTGGATAGGCCCAGTTACAGGGGAGACTCTGGCAAAATCCTTTGAACTTTAGGGAGTTAGCCAAATTTTGAAACTACTGGTATGTGTGAACAAACAGTTGAACCACATTGAATGCTGACGGATTTCGACCCTCATTCGAGGATGAATGATCCTAAGCGGGGGAGAATATAACACCCCAAAAAATTTTGAAGTATTTCAGTGTAAAGCCCCGTAATTTTTGCAAGTGAATTCAAGTTTTCGTGGTGCCGGAGTAGGCTTACGTGTTTGAGGATGGTATAAGATCTTCGCGGCTTGCAAGCTCGCCGCGATTCGGACTTTTTGGATTAAACAATGCACCGGAAAGTAAAGATAAATTTTTGGCGGAAAAGCGCGTTTATGCGGCAGCCCATTATGCGGCCGCATAATCACTCTGCGGACCGCATAATGGCCGCAGAGTGAAGCAGTAAGTTTGGCCAACTTGAGGTCAGTTTTGCGGTCGATTATGCAGTCGCATAATCGATATGCGGGCCGCATATCGATCGCATAATCCCTCTTGAGTTTTTGCGGAGGGAGTTCTGCAGTGCATTATGAGACCACAGAACGAGTATGCGGACCGCATACTGGTCGCATACCTGGGCCATAAGTTCAGGCCCCTGAGGGACATTTCTACGGTCACTTTACGGACCGCATAACCATTATGCGGTCGCATATGCAACCGCAGACCTGTGTCGGGGCACCATTTTTCTTAATTTAAAACCCGACCCCCATTCCGTTAAAATACCCCTTAGGTCTATTTTGAGCTCATTTTCATATGTTTCTAGAGTGAGAGAGAGAGGGTTCAAGAGGGAGGGTCTAAGTTTTCATCAAATTGATCTTCAATCATCACCCAAAGCCTTGGAAATATTCAAGTAGAGTAACAAATTCTTCATCCAAAAAGGTAAGACTTCATCACCCCAGCTCTTAATTTCAAACATAGTTATAATGGGGTATTAATAAGATGGTCCATGGGTGTGAGGGTTATTTATCTTGCATGCATGTGATAAAGAGTGTGGGAAAAACAAATAAGAAGTGAACTAGAACCATGAACGTTTTCCTAATTTTGGGTTCAATTTGTATATTGCTAAATTAGATTGAGGTTGCTAAGGGTTCCGAAAAATTGTAGAGTCTAAAGAAGCGCAATTGAGGTATGTTGGCTAAACTTTCTCTCTTGGAATTGAATTCCATAATGTTTCTGTAAGTTTCAAAGTGTGGGTTACGTATTAAAAGGTTATGGCTTTGAGTCGTGTTTCAATGAAAGTTAGAATTGTCTAAAAGCTTTTGTACTAAATTCATGCACATTAGTGGTTGCTTTAACTAATGCTTTGATTTATAAATATATCCAGTGTGATTCGAGTTCTATATACTCGTGTGTTAAAATTGTACACTGTCATTTATGGGGGAGAGTATTGCAAGAGTAAATGTTGTATTGATTGTTTATGATTTTTCATGTGTGTTTCTATTGTGGGTTGGTATGCTTCATTTTTTTTTGGGAAGAAACCATTTGTGTTTGAAGTTTCCATTTCAAATGGATTTGAAGTATATGATTTTTAAAATATCCTATATGTTGATACTTGATGGTGATCTTTGAAATTGAAAGAGGTGAAAGAGTGGGATATGAAATCGGCCATCGTGCCAGAAATAAAGAATCTTGTGAATGGCCTAATGAGCCAAGGAAATATTGTCGTTGTGAATGACTGGAAATAATAATGAGAATTCATACAATGTGAAAGATGTTGAGGTGAGTACAATTGTATTTATGATATTTCTGTTTGCAAATCAAATCAAAACTATTTTTGGGAGCATCATTAGCAATACCGAGGAAGGGTGGGTCATAAGGCCCATACCTGAAACTACATGTGCCGGTGTAGGGGTGGATTGTGATATTATTTGATAGCATCCTAGGAAGCTCAAATCTATTCAAGGTCAAGAATGAAGTTTTGGAATCTCAAAGAGGGTCTTTAACAAGATGTCAAGCTAAAGAGTTGCAAAACAAGGTCATTAGACTTCAAGTGCAAATAAAGAAGTTGTTAATTGGGATGGAGAGCTCAAGGATAAAGGATATGAGTTGTCTAGGTATTATAATTATTTTATGGTCTAAATTCATGTCCAAGAAAAGGTGGATTAGATCCCAAGAGACATCCTCTAAAGAAGGTCCAAATCAGGCCACTATTGGACCTATTTGGCACCTAAAAATGTGTCCAAACTTGCAGCCCAATAAGTCCTACATGAAGCCATATTTTTATAACATAAAAAGGACTTAATTTCTACCCAAGAAAGGTTCAATAGGCGTGATAGAAGTTGGGTACAAGTTGGTGCCAAGTTGCTTGCAAGTTGCCTTCAAGATTTCCAAGATCCTATCCATGATTGGTTTGCGACTTTCAAGATTCTATCCAAGATTGGTTTTAACTTATTTCCTTATATTTTGATACTAGATTTATTGCTTTCATAGGTAGTTAAGGTTATGTTTTCCTTTTCCTAAGATTTTTGGAGTTAGTTTCCAAGATTGACTTGGTTTTTGTTTCCTAGTGTTTTTCCTTTTCCTATGGTATTTGGACTTGTTGTCCAAAGTAGTTTAAGACTTTATTTCCTTGTTTTTATGTAGGAATTTCGTGACCCCCTCTCTATATAAAGGGGTGTCGTCTTTGTTTTTAGATTTTAGATTATAGACAATATCAATAAAAATTATGAGATTGTTCTTGCACTCTTGTGTGTGGCTACTCTTGGATTTATTCTTTTAACCTTCAAGACTCAACTTATGGTGGTAAGATTAAACTCTTTCAAAATCTTAGATCACTTCTAGGTATTCAAGAAAGGTGAGAAGTTTAGGCTTATTGTTGTTCTTGTTATTCTAAAGGGTCGGATTTCACAGTCTATCTCTTATTTTTAATTCTCTACCAAAGGCGATTAGTTCTTTGTTAGCTAATTGTTGTTGTTAGGATTCAACTTCAAGAATAGACTTCTTGAATTCAAGAAACTCTTTCTTGAATTCAATCTATCTTTAATTTTCCGTTGTTTTTTTTTGTTTCTTTATTTTCTTTTAGTTTTCGTACGTTTTTTGATTTTCTTTAATAATTCTTGGACCCCTATCGTGTTGTTATCAAGTGGTATCAGAGCATAGGCTAATCAAGATTTCAATCTTGATAATCTTGGGAGGTTCTTGAGCAAAATAAAACAAAAAAAAAAACCAAAAAAAAAATGAAAATCAGCCAAAAGAAAAGCATTATGGCTCATTATTATTTGTAGAATTCAAGTATTATTTGGTTTCCAAGTGAAGGAAGGAAACAAAAAGAGGGGATCCTAGTTCTGAAGATTAAGGTAACCTCTTTCCTTATTCTTGTGGGTTTTGGGTTTCCTAAATTCTTTCCTTATTTTTTTTTCTATATAACCAATTCCTATTCTTCCAAGGTCAGGTCCTTCACTTTCCTTTTTTTTTCTAACTCCACATTCTTATCACTAAGGGTTGTGACTAGTAAGGTTTATTAATAAATCTAAAGATTAACGACCAAGAGTTGCTTTAAGTGAAAAAAGGCAAGAGAGGCGAGAACATTAGAGGAAAAAGCCAAATTTGAGAGATACATAATTCTTCTAATATTTGTTCAAAATGTTTCAAACAGGTAGTTATAGTGAAAGGAGACGAGCTATGACTCAACAACTTGAAAAGTCGAACTTACAATATACTGAATGGAAGGAAGACAATGGTAAAATTATTTTTTAAACAAGAGCTAAAGTGATGTCTGCGATTTGTGCTCTTAGAATTGACAAAGAGTTTGGCTATAACTCAATTAGCACTTATATGGTTGAAAAATTGAACTTGCCTTGTGTTGAGCATATTGAACCCTACATGTTGAGAGGAGTAAAGGTAGATAAAAGAGTGTTATTACTATTCTCTATTGGAAGGTATGAGGATGCGATCTGATGTGATATAATTCCCATGAATAATTATCATATCTTGTTGGGAAAGCCATGGTATGCCTATAGAAGAGCTTCATATAATATGGAAAAAAAATAGATACTCTTTTGAGGTTAACGGGAAGAAACTTATTCTTGGACCTTTGACTCCCTCACAAATTTATGAAGATGAAAAGACTGTTAAAGAGAATATGGAAAAATATGAGAGAGAAAAGAATGAGAGGAGTAAGGGAGTGCATGTTGACATCCCAAGAGAGGAAAAAGGAGAGGTTGTATTCAGTGAAGAGAATGGGATGTCAATTGAGAAAAAGAGTGAGCTTGAGAGAAAAGAAAAGAGAGAAGGCAATGAGATAAGAATAATCTTTGAGGTAGAGAGAGAAAAACAAGAGGGTTTAAGCACAGCTGTATCAAGCCGTTTACTAATTGCTTGCTTCCTAGTCGAAGGCATCGCTGAAAGAAAACAAGGTGAATATTAGATATGAACACTTACTACTCAACTCTACGCACGATCTAGATTCAGGAAGAAGGTAACAACCCTAGATGTCACGTAGCCTCCTGATTATAAATGTGGCGCGCTACACATCCATAATCAAAACTCTACTAGACACGGCTCATAGACAACCCCTAGGACAGACTTGCTCTGATACCAAGTTTGTCACGACCCAACTGGAGGGTCATGACTAGCACCCGGGCCATACTTGCCGAGCACCAACGTACATTTTATCTAACCTTCCTTATTATCTTTAAGGGCCGACAAGACCAATATAAATGAAAGACATGGATCATGAACATCCAACAATGAAAGATAATGTCATGAACATACGTAACATGGGACGACAAGACTGTCAAGAAACTATATATAAGGTACGAGCTACCATGGTGCCATGAAAGACTATACAACAAAAATCAGCCGACAAGGCATTCCAAACCATACATGAGTCGACACCTGTCTATGAGCCTCTAAAAGAACATAAGTGCTACAACATTGCCGGAATAGGGCCCCGACATACCCATAATGTCTATAACAAAAATGCATACCAAGATCACGGCAAGTCCGGAGAAAGGATCTTGCCAATAACGCTGAACCGGATAGCCTACTGTGATGGGGGAGCTGCGTCTACCCGTCTATCAGGACCTGCAGCACGACATGCAGCGTCCACAAATAAATAGGACGTCAGTACGAATAAAGTACTGAGTATGTAAGGCAGAATAGCATAAGTAAGAACAATAATGTAAACAGTGATAGGGAATATACAACCTGTGACATCTGGGTACCTTTGAGGGCTACTGACATGAAATACATGATACATACATATATATATATACATAAACGTTTAAAACATATGCCTTTGTGGGCATCATCATCATCATATCGTACCCGGCCGTAATAGGCTCGGTAAAACGTACCCGGCCATCATAGGGCTCGGTAGAATCGTACCCGGCCACGTGGAGCTCGGTAAAACCCAACTGATCAGTGGTTGCACAATAGGTGCCATACCCGGCCGACTATAGCGCGGCTCGGTAGAGTAAAATAGATACATATATATGATGCATGCTGGACTCGTTGGAATCATATTTTGAACCTTTCGGAGTGACGTAAGGTCGGTATCCTTCGTACACGTTATTAGGATTAACTCTTCATCAAGAATCTTATAAGAATCAGGAACTACCAACAACATTGATAATATAAGAATAAGAGAAGTAACATCAATATCAATCGTTTCATAAGAAGGGCAGCAATGTAAGTACTGCTAGCTTCTAAGAGTAGAGTATCTTTGGGAGCTCGTTCATTACATTATGTACAATTGGAGTCGTGCAAAAGAATGAAGGGGATAGCCTCACATACCTTGTATATACTGCCCAACCTCAAGCTATGCAAATGTCACGACTCCTTAGTCTACAATAAAAGAAATGACACTATCATTATCGTTTAAGCGTCGTAACTATTATGTATCGACCGCAACCTATTTTACGATGAAACGGACAGCACCTCCCCTATTTATATGACTTCACACAAGTCAATACAATCACCAAACAGCCCAAACAACATCATTAATAATCATATTGAGCCTCCAAAACAGTCCACCAACTAACAACATTACTACCAAGCCTTTCGATATATATTTCACAAGTTCTAGCATCAACGACTTAGCCACAACTTGGATAATCTTAAATATATATAGAGTAAGAGGTTCATTACCTTTAAACAGAAAGAACAACTCCAATTTGACCTTAATTTTCCACGAAATATCCCTTCAATTCTGCCACAAGAACAAGGAAGCGAAACTAGCAATTAATTCGGGTTTTTCGGCACTAGAATTACTTTAGAAGACTTAAAATCACCTAGGGTTGATATTAAAAACTTGAAGGTGTATTTACAGAACATAAAGCACTTAAAACAACCTCCCACACGAGCTGGAACAACACAAAAATCAGCAACAACAAGAAAAACAAGAAACTTACTAGCACCACGGGATTCCCGACATTTGATTTGTGTTGTTTGCCCTTTGTTTGGGTCTTGGATCATGAGAGAACCTTGAGAGAATGTTTTTAGGGTTATAAGGTCTGAATATACTGAAAAATAATGACTTAAAACGGGGTTGAGTTATCTTATATATGTCCAAATGTCTTAAACCGCCTTTGTGGGCCCCATAGAGAGCAGCTTGGCGCACTCTCGCGAAAACGCGAATATCTCTCTATTCCGAGATCGTATCGACGAACGGTTTAATGCGTTGGAAACTAGACTCATAGATCTTCAATTTGATAGGTAGATCACCCCATAATTCCAAGCACATTGGGAGTAAAATGCAGTAACATTTAACCTAAAGTTTAAGTTAAATTATAAACCTAAGTTGCGACAACTTTTATCGACTTTTGTTTCATAACTTGCTTGACTTAAAAACTTATGATACGGATATTATATGATTTAAATACATTAAAACATTACCTCTTGGGATAATTAATCACCTCTAGTGTTACCCGAAAATACGGGTTACAACATCCTTGATTAGCTTAACTTCAAATACTTGTTAACCACTCTTATACACCCTTGTATCGTTTAAGACCAATAGGATTAACTTATTATCATCTCAAAGATAATCTCTTCTTGGATTTACGTCGACTACCTTACGGCGTGATCTATGATATGCGAATTTGGGTTGTAACATCCTCTCCCCCTTAGGAACATTCGTCCTCGAATGTAAGGGTTTATGGGGTGTCTAACTCATCGTGGATTCCGACGGAGATTTCCGGCTGAGTTTCCCTTATAAAATGGACACTAGCCAAACTTGCAAGCAGTTAAACCCAACCTATGGCCATACAAGACTATACAAAGCATTATGGATATGTACATTATCTGCATATCACCATTTTGTATTAAAAAAAAGAGTATTCACAAGCTATTGCTTACCTCATAGAGCCGTTTCACCTTATAATGCGTCCTTCTTTCCCCCGGTATCCTCGTTATTTTCACTCTGGAATAGGTAAGGGTATTTAGACTTCATCTCCTCTTCTGCTTCCCATGTCATTTCTTCTATATTCTTGTTCCTCCATAATACTTTCACGGAAGCTACATCCTTTGTTCTCAGCTTGCGGACTTGTCGATCTAATATAGCCACTGGCAGTTCATCATATGATAGATCCTTTGTAACTTGTACATCTTTGATAGGGACAACCCGAGAAGGGTCTCCAATACATTTCCTCAACATAGATACATGGAATACCGGGTGGACAAATTCCAATTCAGATGGCAATTCTAACTCGTAAGCAACCTGTCCAATTCGTCGAAGAATTTTGTACGGCCCAATATACCGTGGACTCAACTTACCCTTCTTCCCAAAACGCATAACACCCTTCATCGGCGAGATCTTCAGGAAAACCCAATCACCAACCTCAAATTCCAGATCACGACGTCGGACATCGGAATAAGATTTTTGCCTGCTTTGTGCCGTCCTCAGCCGCTCTTGTATCAGTTTCACCTTCTCAATGGCTTGGTAAATCAAATCTGGCCCATATAATTCTGTCTCACCGACTTCGAACCATCCAACTGGTGATCTACATCTCCTCCCGTACAGTGCCTCATACGGGGCCATTTTAATACTGGAATGGTAGCTATTATTGTAGGCAAATTCTATAAGTGCCAGATGGTCATCCCAATTCCCCTTAAAATCTAGAACACATGCTCGTAGCATATCTTCCAGCGTCTGGATGGTACGTTCAGCCTGTCCGTCAGTCTGCGGATGGAATGCAGTGCTGAGATTTACTTGTGTGCCTAAACCCTTCTGAAAAGACCTCCAAAAGTTAGCCGTAAATTGAGCTCCTCGGTCTGATATAATAGATACCGGCACACCATGAAGCCTAACAATCTCCTTGATATACAACTTCGCATAATCTTCAGCCGTGTAAGTTGTCTTAACTGGTAGAAAATGGGCAGATTTTGTAAGTCGATCAACTATCACCCAAATGGAGTCAAACTTATGATAAGAGCGAGGTAATCCAATAATGAAGTCCATATTAATCACCTCCCATTTCCAGGTCGGAATCTCTATATTCTGAATCAATCCACTGGGTTTCTGATGCTCGATCTTTACTTGTTGACAATTAGGACACTGGGCTACAAATTCTGCAATAGACTTCTTCATGTTGTCCCACCAATACTGCTCCTTAACGTCATGATACATCTTTGTCGAGCCAGGATGGATAGAATATCGGGACTGATGAATCTCAATCATAATCTTCTCTCGCAACCCTGCCGGGGCCATCCTGTATGGAGGGATAGAGATCGGTTGAGTGTCAGGCAACGCATCAATGCTAAACTCAATCTCCCTTTCAGGAGGAAGGCCTGGGAGTTCATCTGGGAAAACATCTGGAAATTCATTGACCACGGGGATGGATTGTAGAGTAGGCGGCTTCGCCTCCACATCCCTAACACGAACAAGATGATAAATGTAACCTTTTGAGATCATCTTCCTTGCCTTAAGATAGGAAATAAACCTACCTTTCGGCATAGCAATGTTCCCCTTCCATTCAATGGTGGGTTCACCCGGAAACTGAAACCTAACCATCTTCGTACGATAGTCAACAGTTGCATAGCATGAGGCCAACCAGTCCATTCCCATTATCACATCGAAATCAACCATTTCTAACTCAAATAAATTTGCCGAGGTTTGACGACTACAAATCATCACAGTGCAACCTTTATATACCCTTCTAGCAATCACAGAATCTCCTAACGGAGTGGATACCGCAAGTGGTTTACTTATCAATTTAGGTTCAATGCCAAACTTATTAGCCACAAAGGGTGTAACATATGATAAGGTAGATCCTGGATCAATTAGCGCATATACATCATAAGAAAACACAGACAATATACCTGTAACAACATCCGGAGACGATTCGAGATCTTGTCGACCTACTAGAGCATAGGTTCGATTTTGAGCACCACTCGAACTCGGCACTGAACCTCTACCTCTACCACGACCTGTCGACTGCTGAAAACCTTGTGCTGGAGGTCGAACTGATGAGGAAGAACCAGACACAGATCCAGTCGGTCGAGCCATACCACCACCTCCTCTGTTAGGACAATCCCGCATCATATGGCCAGGCTGTCCGCAAGAATAGCACGCATCGAAACCTCGACGGCACAGTTCCAAAGTGGGCCTTGCCGCACTGATCACAACGAGGTGTTGGGGGTCTCGTCTGACTCGTATCTCTATGAAATTGTGAACCTGATGCCCTCGAACTCTGACCTGAACCAGAATAGGTAAATCGATCATACCGAGGCCTCTGAAACTGTGGAGGAGCACTAGCTACAGGTGGCGCCGAACTCCTCGAAGATTGGGGCCTGATACTGCCTCTGAACTCATCAGAATACCCTGCAAATCTCGCCCTCTTATGCTGGCCCCTATCCTGCTCCCTATCTGCCCTTTGCTGGCGCTTACGATCCTCTAGGGTCTGGGCATAAGCCTGAATACGGGAAATATCCATGCCCTCTACCAAGGAGGCTGTTGTGCACTCATTTATCAGATGTGGTCCCAACCCGTTCACGAACAGATGCACCCTATCACTCATTTCGGCCACCATATGGGGAGCATACCTTGCTAAAGAATCAAATTGTATACTATACTCTCGTACACTCATATTACCCTGTCGAAGGTTCAAGAACTTATCAGCTCTTGCTCGTCGTATCTCAACTGGCAAGTAGTGACGAAGAAAGGCCTCAGAAAATTCCTTCCACACGGCTAGAGGAGCGTTCGGACCCCTAGATCTCTCCCAACTATCATACCAGAAAACCGCTAAATCCCGTAACCGATAAGAAGCCAACTCTACTGCCTCCGTATCACTAGCATGCATAACCCGCAATGTACGATGAACCTGATCAATAAATGTTTGTGGGTCCTCCTTGGGATCTGATCCGGTAAACACTGGAGGGTCTAGATTAATAAAATCATGAACTCTCGCACTAACCAGTTTATCAGCAACACCGATATTCTGCCTCTGAGCCTGAGCAGCTACCAAGCTAGTCAACAACTGCACTGCACTGTGCATATCGTGGTCTGTAGTGCCAGACGGTGGAACTGGATGTACTGGGTGCCTCCTAATATCCTCTGGAGGAGACGGAGAGGTATGAGACGGCATCTCACTCTGAGCCTCACTTTGGCCTGCTCTGGCTGGAGGGACCTGAATGTTACCCTCGCCCACAGCTGTATCAAGCCGTTTACTAATCGCTTGCTTCCTAGTCGAAGGCATCGCTGAAAGAAAACAATGTGAATATTAGATATGAACACTTACGACTCAACTCTACGCACAATCTAGATTTAGGAAGAAGGTAACAACCCTAGATGTCATGTAGCCTCCTGATTATAAATGTGGCGCGCTACACATCCATAATCAAAACTCTACTAGACACGGCTCATAGACAACCCCTAGGACAGACTTGCTCTGATACCAAGTTTGTCACGACCCAACTGGAGGGTCATGACTAGCACCCGGGCCATACTTGCCGAGCACCAACGTACATTTTATCTAACCTTCCTTATTATCTTTAAGGGCCGACAAGACCAATATAAATGAAAGACATGGATCATGAACATCCAACAATGAAAGATAATGTCATGAACATACGTAACATGGGACGACAAGACTGTCAAGAAACTATATATAAGGTACGAGCTACCATGGTGCCATGAAAGACTATACAACAAAAATCAGCCGACAAGGCATTCCAAACCATACATGAGTCGACACCTGTCTATGAGCCTCTAAAAGAACATAAGTGCTACAACATTGCCGGAACAGGGCCCCGACATACCCATAATGTCTATAACAAAAATGCATACCAAGACCACGGCAAGTCCGGAGAAAGGATCTTGCCAATAACGCTGAACCGGATAGCCTACTGTGATGGGGGAGCTGCGTCTACCCGTCTATCAGGACCTGCAGCACGACATGCAGCGTCCACAAATAAAAAGGACGTCAGTACGAATAAAGTACTGAGTATGTAAGGCAGAATAGCATAAGTAAGAACAATAATGTAAACAGTGATAGGGAATATACAACCTGTGACATCTGGGTACCTCTGAGGGCTACTGACATGAAATACATGATACATACATATATATATATACATAAACGTTTAAAACATATGCCTTTGTGGGCATCATCATCATCATATCGTACCCGGCCGTAATAGGCTCGGTAAAACGTACCCGGCCATCATAGGGCTCGGTAGAATCGTACCCGGCCACGTGGAGCTCGGTAAAACCCAACTGATCAGTGGTTGCACAATAGGTGCCATACCCGGCCGACTATAGCGCGGCTCGGTAGAGTAAAATAGATACATATATATGATGCATGCTGGACTCGTTGGAATCATATTTTGAACCTTTCGGAGTGACGTAAGGTCGGTATCCTTCGTACACGTTATTAGGATTAACTCTTCATCAAGAATCTTATAAGAATCAGGAACTACCAACAATATTGATAATATAAGAATAAGAGAAGTAACATCAATATCAATCGTTTCATAAGAAGGGCAGCAATGTAAGTACTGCTAGCTTCTAAGAGTAGAGTATCTTTGGGAGCTCGTTCATTACATTATGTACAATTGGAGTCATGCAAAAGAATGAAGGGGATAGCCTCACATACCTTGTATATACTGCCCAACCTCAAGCTATGCAAATGTCACGACTCCTTAGTCTACAATAAAAGAAATGACACTATCATTATCGTTTAAGCGTCGTAACTATTATGTATCGACCGCAACCTATTTTACGATGAAATGGACAGCACCTCCCCTATTTATATGACTTCACACAAGTCAATACAATCACCAAACAGCCCAAACAACATCATTAATAATCATATTGAGCCTCCAAAACAGTCCACCAACTAACAACATTACTACCAAGCCTTTCGATATATATTTCACAAGTTCTAGCATCAACGACTTAGCCACAACTTGGATAATCTTAAATATATATAGAGTAAGAGGTTCATTACCTTTAAACAGAAAGAACAACTCCAATTTGACCTTAATTTTCCACGAAATATCCCTTCAATTCTGCCACAAGAACAAGGAAGCGAAACTAGCAATTAATTCGGGTTTTTCGGCACTAGAATTACTTTAGAAGACTTGAAATCACCTAGGGTTGATATTAAAAACTTGAAGGTGTATTTACAGAACATAAAGCACTTAAAACAACCTCCCACACGAGCTGGAACAACACAAAAATCAGCAACAACAAGAAAAACAAGAAACTTACTAGCACCACGGGATTCCCGACATTTGATTTGTGTTGTTTGCCCTTTGTTTGGGTCTTGGATCATGAGAGAACCTTGAGAGAATGTTTTTAGGGTTATAAGGTCTGAATATACTGAAAAATAATGACTTAAAACGGGGTTGAGTTATCTTATATATGTCCAAATGTCTTAAACCGCCTTTGTGGGCCCCATAGAGAGCAGCTTGGCGCACTCTCGCGAAAACGCGAATATCTCTCTATTCCGAGATCGTATCGACGAACGGTTTAATGTGTTGGAAACTAGACTCATAGATCTTCAATTTGATAGGTAGATCACCCCATAATTCCAAGCACATTGGGAGTAAAATGCAGTAACATTTAACCTAAAGTTTAAGTTAAATTATAAACCTAAGTTGCGACAACTTTTATCGACTTTTGTTTCATAACTTGCTTGACTTCAAAACTTATGATACGGATATTATATGATTTAAATACATTAAAACATTACCTCTTGGGACAATTAATCACCTCTAGTGTTACCCGAAAATACGGGTTACAACATCCTTGATTAGCTTAACTTCAAATACTTGTTAACCACTCTTATACACCCTTGTATCGTTTAAGACCAATAGGATTAACTTATTATCATCTCAAAGATAATCTCTTCTTGGATTTACGTCGACTACCTTACGGCATGATCTATGATATGCGAATTTGGGTTGTAACAGTTATTGAACCTTTTGACTATTTTAATTCTTATTTACAGGTTTATGACATGGAGTTTCCTAAAGCCATTGCTAAGCTGGAATCATTGCATAAAAGAATACAAGGTGATATTGTTCCATTAGTAAATAAGTCCAAGTATGATATGTATAATTGGTTCATTCACATTCTTGGCCTTTCTAGAACACCTAAGGTATTTTTGGAGGTAATGAACTATACTCTTATTTCTTATGTTGGTGACTTTATAATTTTTGTGGATGATGATATTTTGATGCATATCAAGTCATTAACTGTAATATCTAAGTTAAAGTGCAAGAGTAATTTGCTTCCTTTTGAAATTGAGTATGACATAGATGATTATGCATTTCAACTTGGTGGAAAGAGGCATGAAATTTATGAGAAGAGGCTTGCTAATGAGTTAAATGTTCTTTCTTCTCTTATTCAAGTGTCTAATGAGTTTTCATGTGATAAATTGCTAGAATGTGAGTTTTGTTGTTTGATGGGAAGTCATTCCTCTAGGCATGTTGATTGTGAGCCTGTAAAAGTGTTTGCTACTATTAAAGAGGATATGCATGATTATTGTGATGTTAGTAATCAAATACTCTTTCATGAACCTATCTATGACTCTTTCTGTGACAGTTTAATTATGTAGAATCCATTGATGTTGCGAATATTATTGGGGAAAGTTATAATCATGAGCTTGAATGTATTGAAATTTGTACTTTGGAATTTATGGGTTCTTCTGACCTTTCTGAGAATTTATGTGCTTCTTTGAATAACTTACATGTAGAAGAATCCATGGGATTTATAATTGATACATAGCTATATCATAAGAGTATCTTATTTGATACATGTGGCAGAGATACTTGTGTTAAATGGACACATGACCAATATTTTATAATTTCTTTGGCATGCACATGTTTGGACTACCTTATTGACAAGATCGCATTGCAAATTTCATTACATAGTGCATCTAAGAGAGGTTTTTATTGGACAACTCTAAGTAGGCATAAATTTTATTGGGATGATGATGTCCATATGCTTTATAAAGGAGTATTTACACCTATTAGGATTAATTAGGTTAAGTGGACACATGGTCACTATCTTGTTTTATTCCTACCATTTTTTCAGATTAGTGGATGCCATTTACTAGTGCGTGACTTCTTTTTCTTGCAAGGTCGAAATTTGAGGACGAATTTTCTTCAAGAAGAGGGAAATGATAGCATCCTAGGAAGCTCAAATCTATTCAAGGTCAAGAATGAAGCTTTGGAATCTCAAAGAGGGTCTTTAACAAGATATCAAGCTAAAGAGTTGCAAAACAAGGTCATTAGACTTCAAGTGCAAATAAAGAAGTTGTTAATTGGGATGGAGAGCTCAAGGATAAAGGATATGAGTTGTCTAGGTATTATAATTATTTTATGGTCCAAATTCATGTCCAAGAAAAGGTGGATTAGATCCCAAGATACATCCTCTAAAGAAGGTCCAAATCAGGCCACTATTGGACCTATTTGGCACCTAAAAATGTGTCCAAACTTGCAGCCCAATAAGTCCGACATGAAGCCATGTTTTTATAACATAAAAAGGACTTACTTGCTGCCCATGAAAGTTTCAATAGGCGTGATAGAAGTTGGGTACAAGTTGGTGCCAAGTTGCTTGCAAGTTGCCTTCAAGATTTCCAAGATCCTATCCATGATTGGTTTGCGACTTTCAAGATTCTATCCAAGATTGGTTTTAACTTATTTCCTTATATTTTGATACTAGATTTATTACTTTCCTAGGTAGTTAAGGTTATGTTTTCCTTTTCCTAAGATTGTTGGAGTTACTTTCCAAGATTGACTTGGTTTTTGTTTCCTAGTGTTTTTCCTTTTCCTAAGGTATTTGGACTTGTTGTCCAAAGTAGTTTAGGACTTTATTTCCTTGTTTTTAGGTAGGAATTTCGTGACCCCCTCTCTATATAAAGGGGTGTCGTCTTTGTTTTTAGATTTTAGATTATAGAAAATATCAATAAAAATTGTGAGATTTTTCTTGCACTCTTGTGTGTGGCTACTCTTGGATTTATTTCTCAACCTTCAAGACTCAACTTAAGGTGGTAAGATTAAACTCTTTCAAAATCTTAGATCACTTCTAGGTATTCAAGAAAGGTGATAAGTTTAGGCTTATTGTTGTTCTTGTTATTCTAAAGGGTCGGGTTTCACAATCTATCTCTTATTTTTAATTCTCTACCAAAGGCGATTAGTTCTTTGTTAGCTAATTGTTGTTGTTAGGATTCAACTTCAAGAATAGACTTCTTGAATTCAAGAAACTCTTTCTTGAATTCAATCTATCTTTAATTTTCCGTTGTTTTTTTTGTTTCTTTATTTTTTTTTAGCTTCCGCACGTTTCTTGATTTTCTTTAGTAATTCTTGGACCCCTATCGTGTTGTTGTCATTATTCCCCTTAATTGGGATGAAACTGGAACCTTTGTGGATTGGAAAAGTCAACCCGCACGACATATGTGGGAAGGCGGCCTAGCTGATCAGGTGGAGATCAGATGCAATATTGCGCATATGGTTGTACTACTCATGGTAACAACTTTCTTTCGCATCACATTTCAAACCACATTGTTCGTGGGGAGATGGCCTAGCCGATCAGGCGTGATCGGACTCCGTGCTAACAAAGACGGTGGTATATTGGTGCTAATGATCTCCCAACCAAAATTATATATGAAGTTCGTATTTTGAAAATTATTATGTTTTAACTGGACGTTTGGATGTTGTTGATTGTGACTTGCTGTTTCTATGTGTTGCCTTTTCTTATATGGGCATTCTATTTTGAAAGAGGATTTTTAGCTATACATACTAGTGCTATTCGACAGTACTAACGTCCCTTTTGCCGGGGGCGCTGCATCTTTAATCGATGCAGGTGGTTCTTCAGCAGGCGACATTGATCAGTGATAGCAGTACACTCTTTTCAGCTGATTTGGTGAGCCCCACTTCATTTCAGGGTCATGTATCTTTTGTTTCTCTTGTATAGTGTTTTGAGGTATAGCCGGGGCCTTGTTACCGGCATTTCCATATTACTCTTCTATTGTATTTAGAGGCTCCGTAGACAGGTTGTGGGTTATGGTTGATGTTGGGAATTGAACTAGAAATGTTGGTACTTGGAAATTATGTTTTTCATTATACTATAAACTCGTAATGTTTTGGAAATTATGAATGAAGCTACTAATGGGAATGAAAAGGAAGTTGTTAATAAAATCTTTTCAGTGATTGATTAATGGAGTACATCTCCTCTTTATTCATGGATGAGTTTGGGTAGAAGTAAGTCTAATAGGCTTGCTCGGCCGGGTTCTCTTGGTTGAGCGCCGGTCGTGCTCCCTGAGTTTGGGGCGTGACAAAAGTTTTCCTAAAACTGGGGTTTCTTGGTGCCGAAGTAGACTTATGCGTTGATGATTATAGGGATTTATCACGGCGAGCTTGCGAGTCGCCGTTCAGACTTTTTGGGTTGAACAGTGCGTTAGGGAGTTGAATATAATTTTTAGAAGTGCATGGTGTTTTTTGCAGCCCATTTTGTGGTCTCAGAATTGATCTCCGGACTGCATATCTGTCGAAGACTGACTCGGAAAATTTGGGCAATTTTTGGACCATAATGTGGTACATTATGCGGCCGTATAACCCATCACAGACCCAGAACAAATATTTCTAGAGGGCAGTTATGTGGCGCATTATGCGACTGCAGAATAGGTCTGCGGACCGCAGAGCGGTCGCAGAGTGAGGTAGGGGTGCCCAATTCTGGAGGGACATTATGCAGCCCATTTTGCGGACCACAGAAGCATTATGCGGTCGCATATGTGACCATAGATCTGTGTCGGGACTTCATTTTTCAATTTTATAACCCGACCCCCATTTCATTTATCTAGCCTAAGGGTTCATTTTTGGGGGATGACCTGACATTTTAGAGAGAGGAGAGAGCTATTCTAGAGAGAGGGAAGGGAGGACTAAGGATTTCACTATTCTACTTTGATCAAACCTTGGAATTCCATCAAAATGAACTTGCTCGGGCTTCAAAAAGGTAATAATTTCTTCCCCCAATTCTTCAATTTCCGGTTTGGGTTGATTATGGGTGATGAGGGAACATTTATCACATGCATGAGCTAATAGAGATTGTGGGGAGGTTGTTGAACAATCTTGGGTGGCGTTGTTCTTAAATTAATTGAGGGAAAGGTCGGGTCATAATCGTAACAGCCATTGACATGCGAATTCCTCTAATCGTGCTTATAATTCTCTCCGCCTCTATAGATTGGTATCGTTAGGAGTGTTGGGACATTATTGTGGCACTACGAAAAGCACTTTCGAGGTATGAAGGCTAAACTCTTCTTCAATTATCAAGAGAAGGTGGCTTGAGTTACTCAAGGATTACGACATCGATATCCTATATCATCCGGGGAAGGCTAATGTTTTGGCGGATGCTCTTAGCCATCTATGGGTAGTTTGGCTCACTTGGAGGCATATCAAAGGCCGTTGGCCAAGGAGGTTCATCGGTTGGCTATTTTGGGAGTTCGTCTTGTGGATTCAAGTGAAGGAGGAGTTATTGTGCAAAATAGGGATGAATCATCGCTTGTTGTAGATGTCAAGGAAAAGAAATACAACGACCCATTGTTGGTACAATTGAAGGAGGGGATTCATAAACATAAGACCGTGGACTTTTCTCTTGGAATGGATGATGGTACACTAAGGTACCAAGGGCGACTATGTGTTCCAAACGTGGATGGTCTCCGGGAAAGAATCATGACCGAGGCTCACACTTCTAGGTATTCCGTGCATCCAGGTTCTACAAAGATGTACCATGATCTTAAGGAAGTCTACTAGTGGAATGATATGAAGAGGAATGTAGCGGACTTTGTGGCAAGATGTCCAAATTGTCAGCAAGTGAAGGCCGAACACCAAGATGTACCATGATCTTAAGGAATGTAGAAATTTCATTGTGGAAATGGGAGATGATCAATATGGACTTCTGGTAGGACTACCTCGCACTCCTCGCAAGTTCGACTCGATTTGGGTGATTGTGAATCGACTCACGAAATCAATACACTTCTTACCTGTTAAGGCTACCGACACAGGGGAACAGTATGCTTAGTTGTATATCAAGGAAATAGTCAGGTTTCATGGCACTCTAGTTTCTATTATCTCATATCGAGGTGCACAGTTCACGGCTAATTTTTGGAAGACGTTTCAGAAAGGTTTGGGTACTCAGGTGAATCTTAGTACAGCCTTTCACCCGCAGACTGACAGTAGAACAGACTATTCAGACGCTCGAGGATATGTTGAGCGCTTGTGTTCTTAACTTCAAAGGTAGCTGGGATGATCATTTGCCGCTCATAGAATTTGCCTACAATAACAGTTATCATGCTAGTATCCAGATGGCACCATTCAAGGCTTTATATGGTAGGAGATGCAGATCTCCCATTGGGTGGTTCGAGGTTGGGGAAGCAGAATTGATAGGGCCGAACCTCGTGCATAAATCTATGGAGAAGGTTAAGATTATTACAGAACGGTTAAAAACTGCTCAGAGTCATCAAAAGTCCTATTCGGATGTGCGTCGCAGTGATTTGGAGTTCAAAGAAGATGATGGGGTGTTCTTGAAGGTTTTTCCTATGACGGGTGTAATGCGGTTTGGTAAGAAAGGGAAATTGAGTCCGAGGTATGTCGGACCATACAGAATAATTCAGAAGATTGGCCAGGTGGCTTACAGGCTAGAACTACCTCCAGAGGTGTCTTTAGTGCACCCGATGTTTCATGTATCCATGTTGAAGAAGGTGATTGGAGATCCATCGCTTATTGTTCCGATTGAGACTATTGAGGTTAATGAAGAGCTGACGTATGAAGAAATTCCAGTTGCCATTCTTGATAGGCAAGTTCAAAAGTTGAGAAACAAAGAAATTGCCTCGGTGAAAGTGTTTTGGTGAACGCAGCAAGTCGAAGAGGCCACCTGGGAAGCCGAGGAAGAGATGAATAAGAAGTATCCTAATTTATTTTTAATAGCTATGTAATTGTGTCCATGATGTTGAAAGCTAACTTTCTATAAACTATGTTTCCCTTGTACGGCTTATGTTGAGGTTGTTCCTCTTTGTTAATGTAGTGTTTAATGGTATTGTGGCCGATGTTGTTTCCCTGTTGTTTTATATCGTGGTCTTGTGGTTATGTTGTTAGGACTGGTTTTGGGATTCTCTGGCAGGTGGATAGGCCCCAATTACAAGGGAGACTCTGGCAAAATTTCTGGAAATCTAGAGAGTTAGTCAAAAATTTTGAACTGATGGTGTGTGTTATATCAGCTGAGTAACATTGGGTGATAATGGTGAATTTTGACCCTCATTCGATAACGAATGATCCTAAGCGGGGGAGGATGTAAGGCCCCGTTAAAGTCTTCCTAAAACCCGGGGTTTGGTAGTGCCGAAGTAGACTTATACGTTGATGATTGTAGGGATTATTCGCGGCGAGCTTGCGAGCCACGGTTCTGACTTTTTGGGTTGAATAATGCGTTGGGGAGTTGAAGAAAATATTTGGAAGTGCAAGGCATTTTTTGCGGCCCATTCTGCGATCGCAAAACTAATTTGTGGCTCGCAGATCTGTCCCAGACTGAGGCAGGAAATCTAGGCAATTTTTGGACCATTATGCAGTCGCATAATCATTTTGCGGGCCGCATAACCCATCACAGACCTAGCAAAAATAATTCCAGAGGGCAGTTCTGGGGCACACTATGCGACCGCAGAATAGGTCTGCAGACCGCAGACCGGTCGCAGAGTGAGGCAAGGGTGCCAAATTTCGGAAGGACATTATGCGGCCCATTTTACAGATCACAGAAGAGTTATGCGGTCGCATATGCGACCGTAGATCTGTGTCGGGGCTTCATTTTTCCAATTTTATAATCCGACCCCTATTTCATTAATCTAGCCTAAGGGTTTATTTTTGGGGGTTGAAACTGACATTTTAGAGAGAGGAGAGAGCTATTCTAGAGAGAGGGAAGGGAGGACTAAGGATTTTACTACTCTACTTTTAACAAACCTTGGAATTCCATCAAAAGGAACTTGCTAGGGCGTCAAAAAGCTAAGAATTTCTTCCCCCAATTCTTCAATTTTGGGTTTGGGTTGATTATGGGTGATGAGGGAAGATTTATCACATGCATGAGCTAATAGAGACTGTGGGGAGGTTATTGAACCATCTTGGGTGGTTTTGTTCTTAAATTAGTTGAGGGAAAGGTCGGGTCATAATCGTAACAGCCCTTGCCATGTGAATTCCTCTAATCGTGCTTATAATTCTCTCCTCCTCTATAGATTGGCATCGTTAGGAGTGTTGGGACATTACTGTGGCACCAAAAAAGCTCTTTCGAGGTATGAAGGCTAAACTTTTCTTCTAGTATTGGAATTCCAGAATCCTTGTAAAATTCTATCAATTGACTCGAACTTGAAATGCTATTGACGTGGGGTATTCAAACTAGTAAAATTGATTCCCGATTGGCATAACATGTTGGAACCCTCAAGTTTTAATGATTCTCTATTTTTTACTTAATTATGTTATACCCTTTTTTGGGAAGAAGATCTTGTATGAACTAAATATGATTAAACACTCATTTATCATATGATGAGACCTTGTGAACTTACACTTGTTAAGGCCAAATGTGCCAAATGGTTGATTTAAAAGGGAACTCTCTTGTACAAAATATTATCATTTTGGGAATCCGAAGTGTGGCATTGTGAACACACCTCCACCTGCATATGCTGGGGTAAGGCAGTGGGGCCGCTTTGTGTAGAGTTGTGGTATAGTGAATACACCTCCACCCGCATACATCGGGCTGAGGCGGAATGACCGCTTTGTGTAGAGTTTGTGGCATGGTGAATGCACCTCGACCCGCATACATTGGGGTGAGGCGGCATGGCCGCTTTGTGTAGACTTTCTAGTATTGTGATTGCACCTCCACCCGCATACGTTGGGTTGAGTCGGCAGGGCTACTTTGTGTAGAGGTAGTTGTAGAGGATTCCCGACTTATGAATTCATAAATGTTATTGAAAGCTCTTAATAAATTTCTATGGCTTTAACGGCTAACTAAGACTTTTAATGATACCATAATTCATCATATTCATGTTATATTTCGAAGTCCTTGTATAGGTGTTTGGTTTTCGTACAAGTACTATTCGACATGTACTAACGTCTCTTTTACTGGGGACGCTGCATCTTTAATGGATGCAGGTGGTTCCATAGAAGGTGGTATCGATCAGTGATAGCAGCACATCCTCTCCTCAACTGACTTGGTGAGCCCCACTTCATTATGGCGTCCTGTATCTCTTGTTCCATGTACATAGTGTTTTGAGGTATAGTCGGGCCTTGTTGCTGGCACTGTCGTAGTACTCTTTTGTTTCTGTAGAGACTTCATAGACATAGTGTGGGTTGTATCCTGTTTTGAGAAGGTTGAACTAAACTTGTTGTAATTGTATTATCTATCCCACTTTAACTACGAATATATAGTGTACTGTTTTGGGGACTTGTTAATGACGTAACTAATGGAAGAGAACTAGTGTTGTTCACATGACCTCTTGATGTTTAATTAATGATATAAATGTATCTTCTCTTTAATCATGCGCGAGTTGGGTAGAAGGTATTGTACAGGCTTGCGCGGCCGGGGTATCTCTGTTTAGCGCCGGTCGCGCTCCTCGAGGTAAGGGCATGACATATTCTTCATTGAAGTGTCGAATCTCTCTTTATTTTGCAATACTCTTTCAAGCATATTTTCCAACTTGGACTCACTTGTAGAACTTTCTTTCCAATGTGGAGAGTTAGAATATTGCCGCTTTGGTGGAACATAGGGGTTTGAACTCCGATTTGAAAAGTTGTGGTTGTTGTTACTCCAATTTTCTTGATTTGAACTACCTTGGTTATTTCGCCACTGTTGGTTTCCTTGCCCTTGCGGGTTAGACCTCCATTGGTGTTGTTGTCCTGAACCTTGGTAGGGTTGTCTTTGATATCCTCCTTGAGGATTATTGACATAATTTGCTTCTTTGTATTCCTTATTTGACATGGGTTGCACATCTTCCACAACATTCACATTTTTTGTTTGGCTTTCAATGAACATTTTCGTCAACACGTTGACACTGGTGGCAAGCCCGACAACTACTTGATCTCTTTCTTAGTTCTCCTTAATCATGTTGGTCAAGGAAGGAGTACCATATGCAATTCCACCCGTGGTGTCTTCCGAGTGCCAAGCTTGGTTATGTTCTGCCATCTTGTGAAGGATTTGTGTGACCCTTGCAAACATTTTATCCATAAAGGATCCATCCACTGTATTTTTGGCTATGGATTAATTCATAGGATCCAAGCCAATGTAAAACTTCTCCAACAAAATATTATCCGAAAAGACATGATTCGGCGACCTCACTAAATATAGCTTGAATCTATCCCATGCTTCATGTAGATGTTCCCCCGGTAATTGCTTGAAGAAGAAAGTTTTATCCCGGAGCTTGGACTTCTTGCTTTGTGGAAACTATTTTGCTAGGAAAGCTCGGACAAGTTCGGGCCAATTATGGATGGAATTAGGAGGTAGATTTTGGATCCGCTATCTTGCCTCTCCAGTTAGAGAGTACTTGAACACCCTCAACCTTAGGGCATCATCTGAGACATGATTCTGCTTGTACATTGCACACAAACCTAAAACATTTCTGAGATGTTGTGTCGGATTATCGTCGGTGGAATTTCGGAAGAACCCCTCTGCCTTTAGAATTAAGATTAGACTGTGTTCCACTTTGAAGGTGGTAGCATCAACTCTTGGAGGGACAATGGCATTTGTATCCTCAATATACTTATCAATATCCTCAAACACATTCTCTTCTTCCGGCTCGCCCATGTTTACCTAATGATACCAAGCAAAGCAAGCAAAAAGGTTACTTGAATAGTGTGAAACTTGATTTAAGCTGTAGTTCTACTCTGTTAGTTTAAAAAGAGTTTTGTAATTGTGAATTGTCAAGAACAACTATTTTGTTAAGAGAAATTGATTAATTAAATTAAGAAACCAAGGTTGTGTCCCAATCAATGGAATGTAATGCTATCGGTGTTAATATAATAAATTTCTAATTGAAGGTCATTTGATATGCAAATAGTTCCTAAATGATTATCCAATATTTTCCAATAACTAGGTAGTATTTCCTCTTTTTGATTTTCCCAAATATAAAAGAGTTACAATTAAGAGCAACTAATTTATGCCAAGTAGAATCCTCTTATCCCTAAGAGATTCTATTAAACAAGGTTTAAAGCCTTGAGTTCTTGCTATTCAATTCTACCAAACCCTAACCCATTTTTCCAAGTAGATAGAGTCAAATGGCACTAATCAATGTTTGCAATCATCAGCCATAAATGAAACATAAGAAGTAATTGGAAATCAACCAACCATTATATATAAATACTATGGTTGTGGACCCTAAGTGCGTGTAATGTTAATGGGTATTTACCATTGAATACCTAGAAGTGATCTAAGATTTCGAAAGAGTTTAATCTTACCACCTTAAGGTGAGTCTTGAAGGTTGAAGAATAAATCCAAGAGTAGCCACACACAAGAGTGCAAGAAAAATCTCACAATTTTTATTGATATTGTCTATAATAATCTAAAATCTAAAAACAAAGAAGACACCCCTTTATATAGAGAGGGGGTCACGAAATTCCTACATAAAAATAAGAAAATAAAGTCCTAAACTACTTTGGACAACAAGTCCAAATACCTTAGGAAAAGGAAAAATACTAGGAAATAAAAACCAAGTCAATCTTGGAAAGTAACTCCAACAATCTTAGGAAAAGGAAAACTTAACCTTAACTACTTAGGAAAGCAATAAATCTAGTACCAAAATATATGAAAATAAGTTAAAACCAATCTTGGATAGAATCTTGAAAGTCGCAAACCAATCATGGATAGGATCTTGGAAATCTTGAAGGCAACTTGCAAGAAACTTGGCCCTAACTTGTACCCAACTTCTATCACGCCTATTGAGCCTTTCTTGGGTAGAAAGTAAGTCCTTTTTATGTTATAAAAACGTGGCTTCATGTAGAACTTATTGGGCTGCAAGTTTGGACACATTTTTAGGTTCCAAATAGGTCCAATAGTGGCCTGATCTGGACCTTCTTCAGAGGATGTCTTTTGGGATCTAATCCACCTTTTTTTGGACATGAATTTGGACCATAAAATAATTATAATACCTAGACAACTCATATCTTTTATCCTTGAGCTCTCCATCCCAATTAACAACTTCTTTATTTGCACTTGAAGTCTAATGATCTTGTTTTGCAACTCTTTAGCTTGACATCTTGTTAAAGGCCCTCTTTGAGATTCCAAAGCTTTATTCTTGTCCTTGAATAGATTTGAGCATCCTAGGATGCTATCATTCCCCTCTTCTTGAAGAAAATTCGTCCTCGAATTTCGACCTTGCAAGAAAAAAAAGTCACGCACTAGTAAATGGCATCCACTAATCTGAAAAAATGGTGGGAATAAAACAAGATAGTGACCATGTGTCCACTTAACCCAATTAAGCCTAATAGGTGTAAATACTCCTTTATAAATCATATGGACATCATCATCCCAATAAAATTTATGCCTACTTAGAGTTGTCTAATAAAAACCTCTCTTAGATGCACTATGTAATGAAATTTGCAATGCGATCTTGTCAATAAGGTAGTCCAAAGATGTGCATGCCAAAGAAATTATAAAATATTGGTCCTGCATCCATTTAATACAAGTATCTCTACCACATGTATCAAATAAGACACTCTTATGATATAGCAAAGTATCAATTATAAATCCCATGGATTCTTTTACATGTAAGTTATTCAAAGAAGCACATAAATTCTCAAAAAGATCAGAAGAACCCATAAATTCCAAAATATAAATTTCAATACATTCAAGCTCATGATTATAACTTTTCCCAATAATATTCGCAACATCAATGGATTCTACATGATTTCTCAAACTGTCACAGAAAGAGTCATAGATAGGTTCATGAAAGAGTATTTGATCACTAATGTCACAATAATTATGCATATCCTCTTTACTAGTAGCAAACACTTTTATAGGCTCACAATCAACATGACTAGAGGAATGACTTCCCATCAAACAACAAAACTCACATTCTAGCAATTTACATGAAAACTCATTAGACACTTGAATAAGAGAAGAAAGAACATTTAACTCATTAGCAAGCCTCTTCTCATAAATTTCATGCCTCTTTCCACCAAGTTGGAATGCATAATCATCTATTTCATACTCAATTTCAAAAGAAAGCAAATTACTCTTGCACTTTAACTTAGATATTACAGTTAATGACTTGATATGCATCAAAATATCATCATCCACAAAAATTATAAAGTCACCAACATAAGAAATAAGAGTATAGTTCATTACCTCCAAATATACTTTAGGTATTCTAGAAAGGCCAAGAATATGAATGAACCAATTATACATATCATACTTGGACTTACTAATGGAACAACATCACCTTGTATTCTTTTATGCAATGATTCCAGCTTAGCAATGGATTTAGGAAACTCCATGTCATAAACCTGTAAATAAGAATTAAAATAGTCAAAAGGTTCAATAACAAAGAATTTAACCAAGCTTTTATCTTCCACCATCCAACAAGAATTAATTTCGCCTAATTCATGTTGGAATCCAATTGGATCCTTTACCACCATTTCTCGCGCCTCACCTCTCCTTTCAAAAGGTCTTTCAATACGTGGCTGCACAAAATCACAAGAACTAAAACAAGAATGAGTTAATGGGTTAGGAAGTAAAGAAATTTTATTCTTGCTTACACTCTCTTTGGCTTTTATCACCAAACTAACTTTTCCCTCACCCTTAGCCTCTTTTCTCTCACTAAAGTTTTCTTCTTCTTCTTTACTGAAACCCTCTTGTTTTTCTCTCTCTACCTCAAAGACTTTTCTTATCTCATTGCCTTCTCTCTTTTCTTAAGCTCACTCTTTTTATCAATTGACATCCCATTCTCTTCACTCAATACAACCTCTCATTTTTTCTCTCTTAGGATGTCAACATGCACTCCCTTACTCCTCTCATTCTTTTCTCTCTCATATTTTTCCATATTCTCTTTAACAGTCTTTTCATCTTCATAAATTTGTGAGGGAGTCAAAGGTCCAAGAATAAGTTTCTTCCCGTTAACCTCGAAAGAGTATCTATTTTTTTCCATATTATATGAAGCTCTTCTATAGGCATACCATAGCTATCCCAACAAGATATGATAATTATTCATGGGAATCACATCACACCAGATCGCATCCTCATACCTTCCAATAGAGAATAGTAATAACATACCTTTACTCCTCTCAACATGTAGGGTTCAATATGCTCAACACAAGGCAAGTTCAATTTTTCAACCATATAAGTGCTAATTGAGTTATAGCCAAACTCTTTGTCAATTCTAAGGGCACAAATCGCAGACATCACTTTAGCTCTTGTTTGAAAAATAATTTTACCATTGTCTTCCTTCCATTCGGTATACTGTAAGTTCGACTTTTCAAGTTGTTGAGTCATAACTCGCCTCCTTTCACTATAACTACCTGTTTGAAATATCTTGAACAAAGATTAGAAGAATTATGTATCTCTCAAATTTTGGCTTTTTCCTCTAATGTTCTCGCCTCTCTTGCCTTTTTCCACTCAAAGCAACTCTTGGTCGTTAAACTTTAGATTTATTAATAAACCTTACTAGTCACAACCCTTAGTGATAAGAATGTGGAGTTAGAAAAAGAAAAGGAAAGTGAAGCACCAAACCTTGAAAGAATAGGAATTGGTTATGTAAAAAAAATAAGGAAAGAATTTAGGAGACCCAAAACCCACAAAAATAAGGAAAGAAGTTACCTTAATCTTCAAGAACTAGGATCCCTTCTTCTTATTTTCTTTCTTGACTTAGAAACCAAATAACACTTGAATTCTACAAATAATAATGAGCCATAATGCTTTTCTTTTGGCTAATTTTCATTTTTTTTATTTTTTTTATTTTACTCAAGAACCTCCCAAGATTATCAAGATTGAAATCTTGATTAGCCTATGATCTGATACCACTTGATAACAACACGATAGTGACCATGTGTCCACTTAACCCAATTAAGCCTAATAGGTGTAAATACTCCTTTATAAAGCATATGGACATCATCATCCCAATAAAATTTATGCCTACTTAGAGTTGTCTAATAAAAACCTCTCTTAGATGCACTATGTAATAAAATTTGCAATGCGATCTTGTCAATAAGGTAGTCCAAAGATGTGCATGCCAAAGAAATTATAAAATATTGGTCATGCATCCATTTAACACAAGTATCTCTGCCACATGTATCAAATAAGACACTCTTATGATATAGCAAAGTATCAATTATAAATCCCATGGATTCTTTTACATGTAAGTTATTCAAAGAAGCACATAAATTCTCAATAAGGTCAGAAGAACCCATAAATTCCAAAATATAAATTTCAATACATTCAAGCTCATGATTATAACGTTTCCCAATAATATTCGCAACATCAATGGATTCTACATGATTGCTCAAACTGTCACAGAAAGAGTCATAGATAGGTTCATGAAAGAGTATTTGATCACTAATGTCACAATAATTATGCATATCCTCTTTACTAGTAGCAAACACTTTTATAGGCTCACAATCAACATGACTAGAGGAATGACTTCCCATCAAACAACAAAACTCACATTCTAGCAATTTACATGAAAACTCATTAGACACTTGAATAAGAGAAGAAAGAACATTTAACTCATTAGCAAGCCTCTTCTCATAAATTTCATGCCTCTTTCCACCAAGTTGGAATGCATAATCATCTATTTCATACTCAATTTCAAAAGAAAGCAAATTACTCTTGCACTTTAACTTAGATATTACAGTTAATGACTTGATATGCATCAAAATATCATCATCCACAAAAATTATAAAGTCACCAACATAAGAAATAAGAGTATAGTTCATTACCTCCAAATATACTTTAGGTGTTCTAGGAAGGCCAAGAATGTGAATGAACCAATTATACATATCATACTTGGACTTATTTACTAATGGAACAACATCACCTTGTATTCTTTTATGCAATGATTCCAGCTTAGCAATGGCTTTAGGAAACTCCATGTCATAAACCTGTAAATAAGAATTAAAATAGTCAAAAGGTTCAATAACAAAGAATTTAACCAAGCTTTTATCTTCCACCATCCAACAAGAATTAATTTCGCCTAATTCATGTTGGAATCCAATTGGATCCTTTACCACCATTTCTCGCGCCTCACCTCTCCTTTCAAAAGGTCTTTCAATACGTGGCTGCACAAAATCACAAGAACTAAAACAAGAATGAGTTAATGGGTTAGGAAGTAAAGAAATTTTATTCTTGCTTACACTCTCTTTGGCTTTTATCACCAAACTAACTTTTCCCTCACCCTTAGCCTCTTTTCTCTCACTAAAGTTTTCTTCTTCTTCTTTACTGAAACCCTCTTGTTTTTCTCTCTCTACCTCAAAGACTTTTCTTATCTCATTGCCTTCTCTCTTTTCTTAAGCTCACTCTTTTTATCAATTGACATCCCATTCTCTTCACTCAATACAACCTCTCATTTTTCCTCTCTTGGGATGTCAACATGCACTCCCTTACTCCTCTCATTCTTTTCTCTCTCATATTTTTCCATATTCTCTTTAACAGTCTTTTCATCTTTATAAATTTGTGAGGGAGTCAAAGGTCCAAGAAAAAGTTTCTTCCCGTTAACCTCGAAAGAGTATCTATTTTTTTCCATATTATATGAAGCTCTTCTATAGGCATACCATGGCTTTCCCAATAAGATATGATAATTATTCATGGGAATCACATCACACCAGATCGCATCCTCATACCTTCCAATAGAGAATAGTAATAACATACCTTTACTCCTCTCAACATGTAGGGTTCAATATGCTCAACACAAGGCAAGTTCAATTTTTCAACCATATAAGTGCTAATTGAGTTATAGCCAAACTCTTTGTCAATTCTAAGGGCACAAATCGCAGACATCACTTTAGCTCTTGTTTGAAAAATAATTTTACCATTGTCTTCCTTCCATTCGGTATACTGTAAGTTCGACTTTTCAAGTTGTTGAGTCATAACTCGCCTCCTTTCACTATAACTACCTGTTTGAAATATCTTGAACAAAGATTAGAAGAATTATGTATCTCTCAAATTTTGGCTTTTTCCTCTAATGTTCTCGCCTCTCTTGCCTTTTTCCACTCAAAGCAACTCTTGGTCGTTAAACTTTAGATTTATTAATAAACCTTACTAGTCACAACCCTTAGTGATAAGAATGTGGAGTTAGAAAAAGAAAAGGAAAGTGAAGCACCAAACCTTGAAAGAATAGGAATTGGTTATGTAGAAAAAATAAGGAAAGAATTTAGGAAACCCAAAACCCACAAAAATAAGGAAAGAAGTTACCTTAATCTTCAAGAACTAGGATCCCCTCTTCTTGTTTTCTCTCTTGACTTGGAAACCAAATAACACTTGAATTCTACAAATAATAATGAGCCATAATGCTTTTCTTTTGGCTAATTTTCTTTTTTTTTTTTTTTTTTTACTCAGAACCTCCCAAGATTATCAAGATTGAAATCTTGATTAGCCTATGATCTGATACCACTTGATAACAACACGATAGTGACCATGTGTCCACTTAACCCAATTAAGCCTAATAGGTGTAAATACTCCTTTATAAAACATATGGACATCATCATCCCAATAAAATTTATGCCTACTTAGAGTTGTCCAATAAAAACCTCTCTTAGTTGGGTACAAGTTGGTGCCAAGTTTCTTGCAAGTTGCCTTTAAGATTTCCAAGATCCTATCCATGATTGATTTGCGACTTTCAAGATTCTATCCAAGATTGGTTTTAACTTATTTTTATATATTTTGGTACTAGATTTATTGCTTTCCTAGGTAGTTAAGGTTATGTTTTTCTTTTCCTAAGATTGTTGGAGTTACTTTCCAAGATTGACTTGGTTTTTGTTTCCTAGTATTTTTTCTTTTCCTAAGGTATTTGGACTTGTTGTCCAAAGTAGTTTAGGACTTTATTTCCTTATTTTTATGTAGGAATTTCGTGACCCCCTCTCTATATAAAGGGGTGTCTTCTTTGTTTTTAGATTTTAGATTATTATAGACAATATCAATAAAAATTGTGAGATTTTTCTTGCACTCTTGTGTGTGGCTACTCTTGGATTTATTCTTCAGCCTTCAAGACTCAACTTAAGGTGGTAAGATTAAACTCTTTCGAAATCTTAGATCACTTCTAGGTATTCAAGAAAGGTGATAAGTTTAGGCTTATTGTTGTTCTTGTTATTCTAAAGGGTCAGGTTTCACAATCTATCTCTTGTTTTTAATTCTCTACCAAAGGCGATTAGTTCTTTGTTAGCTAATTGTTGTTGTTAGGATTCAACTTCAAGAATAGACTTCTTGAATTCAAGAAAGAGTTTCTTGAATTCAATCTATCTTTAATTTTCTGTTATTTTTTTGTTTCTTTATTTTCTTTTAGGTTCCGCACGTTTTTTGATTTTCTTTAGTAATTCTTGGACCCCTATCGTGTTGTTATCAAAAATGGTGTATTCTCGTTCTGAGGGGTTGTATACCTATAATGAGCTAACACAGGATCCTCGTACTGGCGTTCCTTCACTTCAGTTACTAAAGAGGATGTTGTCGTGATCTTAATAGTAACTCCGGTATCACCTGAGTCTAGTAATCGAACTCCAAGACTAGCTAGATGATGAATCTCATGGGCTATCCCACACTTCTCTGGCTGTAAATATGACAGGCTACCCATAGATCTACGGCTGAGGGCGTCGGCTACTACATTTGCCTTCCCCGGATGGTATAAAATATCAACGTCATAGTCTTTCAGTAGCTCCAATCATCTCCTTTGGCGTAAATCCAATTCCTTTTGCTTGAAGATATAATGAAGGCTCTTATGATCCATATAGATATCAACATAAATGCCATATAAATAGTGCCTCCACATCTTTGTGAACAACTAATTTTTGACCACACCCAAATTCTATACTATTTTATTGTAAATACCTCTTTTAGGTCTAATCTTAATATTTTAAACTTTTATCTTACTCTTAATAGGCTTTATTATATAAAAAAACGCTACAAAAATAGTCACATTCTTAGAGTATAAATTTTATTTCTTAAAAAATAAATATTATATATATATATATATATATATATATATATATATATATATATATGGTTTCAATAAGTAAACTATAGAATCTTTGGTTAGTATCATTTAAAGCACATGTAAATATTTGGTTTTTCCTATATTGTAAGAAATGTTGGTTAATCTTTTTATCTTTATAATTTAATTTATCTTTTGAAATAAAATTATAAGAAAAAGGGCAAAATGAAGTTAACGTGAAAGAGATAAAATTTGTTATCAAACTTTTATCTCAGAAAATCTGTTTTTTCACTTGATAATAACTATCTTAATCCCATAATCCCCATATAAGTCCTAACTAACCCCCACGATCTACTCCTCCTAATCCCACATTTCCCTAACTCCCTCACGTCTCCCCTCATAAGTCCTCCCCACTTCCTCACATCAATAATACAACACACAGTGCACTATATAATACACTCACTTTTAGAAAAGGAGGAGGGAGAAAAAGGATTTAAAGAATATCCAAGTGAAAAATATTGAGAGAAAGCAGAAATGCTTTTTAAAAAGAAAATGTTCTACATCTTTTTTTCAATAAAAATTCTCAGGCAGAAAATATGGAGTTCGAGTAGAGGTTAAGTTCAAGATTCGGGTTCCGATTTTCCTTAAAGATTTCGGCTCTGACCGTGGTTTTATCTCCATTTATTGTTGTCACTTCGCTTGGGATTATAGAGTTGAAACTATATATCAGTTTTCTACTATTATTCTTAAAGAAGTTTCATTCTACAGGTTTTCTTCTAATCATTATTTTATTTATTTTAATGTGTCCTACTTTGAATATGAACTTGAGCCATTTAAAGGATTTTTTGTAGTTTCGGTTCTTTAGTTTTTGAATGTTTGAATATTATTTAGGTGTTTATCATGTGATAATATTTTGGTTCATATTATCTTCTTTTGATTCAACTTCGCCTTTTGTCTTTAACATACAGTTGACTGTCTTAAGGTATATGAAAGTTTAATGTCATTTTTTTAGACTTTGATTCTTAAAGACTTTTCATTTGTCTGACTCTATGTTGATGAATTAAAAAATCTGAAAACTTCGGACATTAAATTTTGTGCCCCAGTAAAGATTGTTTAATAAAATGAGAATATTATTCCTACGGTTTTGGTTAAAGTGTTACTGAGGTATCTCATATCTACTGTTTGGTTTTAATTATTGTTTTAGTAGTTTAAATGGTCCTTTTGCTAGATAGATAAATTAGATATTCTTTTTTGAAGAAGAATGTTCACAGTATGCTCATTTATTTATTTAACATGGGTAAAAAATACATATTCAAAGGTCTCCATTAGTCCTTAAAAGACGGTCAATTTTGCATCATAAAAGAATTGATTTACCTTCAATGTAGAAATCCATGTAATTTTGCATATGATTTATTTTTTGTTTTTTGTGCAAATTACATGCATTAATAAAGGTTGAAATAGTAATTAGCAAATATTTGTGGTGAATTTCATTCTAGTATATTAGATATTCTGTATGTGTTTTAATTTTAAGATGATTTAGTTAGTTCATTTTACTTCTTTGCTTAATTTTTACTTTTAGATCTTTAGAAAATAATAGAGATAGTAGCATATTAAATAGTTCAATTGTAGTGATAGACTTTAAAAATTGCAAAGATCATTAGATTTTTAGTTGTCGTTAAATTAAAAAAGAGTAATAGTAATAATACAACTAAATATTACGGATATGAAAGAGAAAAATAGATGAAATACTCTAAAATAGTTGGAAGAGCTTTACACGCGCTTTAAATATTAGTCCATGTGTTCATACCCGAACCTTGGATAAATATGCTTAAATAATAAAAGGATCATGTGTGCATTCCCGCATCTTGATAATAAAATATTTATGTTTTGACCATGTGTACATTCCGTATCTTGGTTTAACATTCAATTTCAAATAAATACCTTGTGTGCATACCGCATCTAGGCCAAAATAACTAATAAAATACAATAATCAATTAAGCGGTAATACGTAAACATAATCAATAAAATATAAGAATAGCCAAAAATTGATTTAAGCCGGACAATAGTTAATAAAAGCGAATGTGTTAGAACCACGGGACTTGAGAGATGCCTTACACCTTCCCCTTGATCAAAAAAATTCCTTACTCAGTCTTCTATTTTCGTAGACCATAAATTAGGAGTCAAACCTTCCATTTGATGAGGGATTCAAATAAAAGGTGACTTGGAACACCAAAACTCAATTCCAAGTGGCGATTCTAAATAATAAATAATCCATTTTGAAATCGTCACTTTAATTAGAAAAACTCTTCTAACTCAACCTCGTAATAGGGTTGTGTGGGAAAAAGAGGTGTGACAGCTCTGGCGACTCTGCTGGGGATCTACTAATAAGAATTCAAGCTTTGTATATTGATTCTTGTTTGGCTTTTATCATATTTTGGATATTATTCTGTTTGGAAGCCTAATGTGCTATTTGTCGCTTATTTACAGCTTTAAAATTTATTTGAACTGTGATATAAAATGTATCCTCTCTCGCACCCCTTTGAGTCTTCTAATAGGTAGTTATATTGTGTTTGCCTACCAGCATCACAAAATTTCTATCTTGAGATAAAGCCAGTTAGCCTACCAGCTTCTGGTGAAGGATTTAGTCACATATATTTAGGCGGGAGAGTCGTTAGCTAGCCAGTACTGTTCTACTACTGGTGACGCTTGACGCTCCTCGGCTCGGGTCGTTCACCCGCGTTAGCTAAGTCTAGATACCATCTCCTTTAGGATTTGAAAACTTAGAAGAACAAGCCACAAGCAATGAATATCCCTAGTAGGTTACGTTTTATTTGCATCGTGTGCATTGCACTTAGCGGGACTCGGCACAGGGGTCGGGCCCGTCTAGGACAAGTACCAATTTTTCAGACCAACATGTTCATTTTTCTATGCTGCATGTAATATTATTTGATAGGCTTTACTCAAATGTTGACTGCCTTTAAGGATAGATTGATTGTACAGGAGAGAGAGAAAGAGAAAATTTTCTCAAAATTTCATAATGTACCCTTTTTTTTTAAATAAAATTTTGAAGGGTTCTGATGTGTAAAATCATAATTTTCAAAATGGTTTTTTTATCAATTATTTAAACCAAACTAGGCAGGTTTGATTCTCACCGGATGTGAGATACGTAGGCAACCTTCATCAGGTTCAACCCCATTTAAAAAAAATTAAAAATAAAACAAAAAATAAAAAAAAAGTGTCTATGGACTATTATTTTTTTTCAAATAATAATAATAATAATATATTCACTTTGTCAGTTTTATCTCTTTTAACCAGTTTTGCCCTTGTGTCCGGTCCTTTCGTCTAAATAGCCTTGAAACCTTCGGAAATGCGAAATGGGAGGCCAGTTTATTTTTTCTTTTTATGTTCACTTGTTTTTTAAAAAAAATAGTCATTTTTGAGCCTTTTTTTTTAATTTCATGATTATTTTACTAATTTAACCCTTTTTAGTCCCACAGTTTGGTTTTTATTTTTTATTTTTTATAGAGTCAAAACCCGAGAAATCATATTTGTTGTGTCAATAATATATTTGATTAAAGTTTAACCCCGTGTTTGGGTAAACAGGTACACCATGAGTGGAGAAAGAGTCCCAGATAAGAAGGAATACCAAATTTTCTGATTGTCGATCAGATACCACAATTGTTGTGGGATTGGTGGAGAGACTTTAAGGAATATGAGCGAAACTAGTCTGAAAAGAGGCCCAAATCAGAAGGGATACCAGATTTTTTGATTGTCGATCAGATACCACAGTTGTTGTGGGATTGGTGGAGAGACTTTAAGGAATTTGAGCAAAACCAAATAAAGAAGTACTTGGGACATTTGGTTCACATGATGACGATCAAGCCCAGGAGGGATGTGATCGAAGCTTTGATTCCGCATCGGGATCCTGAAAATAATGTGTTCCATTTTACCGACTGTGAAATGACTCCGACCTTGGAGGAAATCTTCCGTTTCCAGGGGTGGGACCGCAATCTTCGCCGCCAAAGGCCCATAGTACCAAAAACTGTGAATGAGGGTAAGTTTCTGAAGCTCTTGAAGATAAATTACGGACAATATGAAGGTTTAGGAGGCAAGTGGGTTAAGTTGGGATTTCTGTTTCACTTGTATGGCCTAGAATACAATTTCGAAAGAAATGTGAAAAAATTAAAATCAAAGGAAAATAAGAAAACATGCAAGGTTCACAGAAGGTTTGCATTTATGGTTGCTTTTCTGGGGCGTGTAGTTTTCTAGGAAAGGGAAGGACGCATTGACATCCACTTGGCAGGTGTAGTTGAGGCTCTGACCTCAGAAGGGGATGATTATACTTTGGTCCCTATGATTCTTTCTTGCATTTTTCGTGCTTAAACTAGATGTAAATTGGGTGCGCAAAACTTTGATAGCTGCAACATTTTGTTACAGATATAGTTTTTGGAGTATTTTTATCGTCATCCTACGATCACTTATTTTAGGGAGCTATGGCCCAATCATACTTATGATCACCAGAAAAGAATTGACGAATGTGACTTACCAGAAGGGATTGACGCCTGGAAAGAACTACTTCTTACTTTGTCTGCCAAACATATCACATGGAACTACGATTGGTTTTCCTCTAAAGAAGTCATTTGTGATTCTGCATACCATTCTTATTTGGTACTCATAGGATTGGATGGTGTTCAACCCTATTCTCCACTTCGAGTAATGTGCCAATTCGCACGACTATAGGAAGTTCCACAAACATGAGATATGAGCAAGTTCTATTATAATTTTGGTAAAGATCAGCCTCATGATAAAGAAGAAATTATGAAAATTTGGTATGCAAGTAAGGTCTCGGAGTTGAATTAAATTATAGAAGACCGAGATCATGGAGAAGTGATCCCTGAATATATTACCTGGTTTCATGATCCTTCGTCTTTTAGAGATAGGCCTGAAGGGTCGAACAGGAGGAGAAATGATCAAAGAACTATAGAAAGGCTGAAAGAGGAATTGGAGCATGCTCAGACGACCATAGCCAAACAACAAGCCCAGCAGCAAGACAGAGTCACTCAGATTCATTTAAATATTGAGAAAGATTATCAATCTGTCTTACGGGTCATGGATAAAGATCTAAAGCATTCTAAAAATGAGACGGACCGCTTAGAAGAAGAACTGGCAAACACGATTGGTTTAGTCAGAAGAGTTGAGGCGAACAAAAATGTTGAAATACATAAGTTGCAAGAAGACTTGAGTATCATTGAAGAGAATGCGCAGCAGCAACAATTGGAGTTTGATCAGCAGAAAGAGCAGTTTGAAAGAGAAAGGGCCCATTGGATACACTCAAAGGGTTAGCTTCATGCACAATTAGAAGAAATAAAAAGGCAGAAGAGGGATCATCAACATGTAGATTTTGAGGCAGAGCGGCGTCAGTGGATGATAGAGAGAGGTGTGCTAAACCGTTGTATTGAAGAGTAGGAGAGACGGGAGGCTCAGATGGGGCACGCCCTCAACACTACCTAGATGTGGTTGCAGAATTATCACGTGAATATGGGGCAAGTCAAAGAGCAAGTACTTCGATTGCCAGAGAAAGCAACATATGTTCATGATGATCATCGTCATCTAAACAATGAGAAAGTTGGTCAACAGGCATGTGCCCTCGTTCCACAGTTGCCGGCGGTATTTCAGAATTTGTACGAGACTTTGGGGGGAGAGTGGAGGCCAAGAGATGCAGATCAGTGTTGATATCAGTTTAAGGAAGAAGACCATTGAGGATTAAAGTTTTAGTATAGTCAATTAGCGTTTAGTTTCATTTTCGTTTGTTGCATTTTTAATTTTATATTTGGAGTCTTTTATTCTTATCAAAGTTTATTTTATTCCTGTTATGTTTATGTCTTTAGAGTCAGTAGTAGAGTCTATATATTTCCTTTTCTCTCATTGTATATAAAAATTTTGATTGAAAATGACTCAAAAATATTTTAGTTTATTTTATTTTATTTTTATATTTAAAAAAATCATCAAAATTGTTATTATTTCCCCCCTGAACTACGTAATTGTCTAATTCATGCGGCGTCATAATACGTAGGCAATCCTCATCGGATGCGATCATAGCCAAAATTAATCTTAAAAAAAAAGAAAAAAAATTGAGACCAAAAAAGGAGGAAAAAAAAAGAGTTAAATTCACGAGAAAATAAACCAATAAGCCGGGATGAAGCTGTCACAACCCAAACCGATGGGCCGCGACGGGCACCCGGTACCTTACTCAACCGAGTACCAACGTAACATATATTTTTGTATCATACTCTTATAGGTAAATGAGATGAAAAGGTTGTCGTGAGATAACTAGAATAAAAAATGAGAGAATACTCGTCATAGGACGACCCAACATGTAATACAAACTTTTACATATGACATATGGTATAAGACCAAAATGATCACTCGTATACTGAACATAGGCTGACAAGGCCATACAATCTTTCACATACATGACATATGTCTACAAGCCTCTAAGAGTAGATTAATACCATAAAGGTCGGGACAGGGCCCCGCCATACTAATCAATACATGTTCAAATCATACTGACCAAATAAGAAACTCCGGAGCAAATGGAACGCACCAACACCTTCCGCTGAGCTGATAGCCTACTTGGAGGACTCTCAACCTATCTATCGGGACCTACGGGCATGAAACGCAGCGTCCCCGGGTAAAAGAGATGTCAGTACAAATAATGTACCGAGTATGTAAGGAATAAAAATTAGTAAATAAAAGACATGAGAGAAACATGGAGTAAAAGACTCAACATGTAAGTCTGAATAGCTATGTGAATCATTTCATATTTATAATGTCATGCATATGCCAATAAATGTCATACCATGCATAGGTGTATGTGTACATAACATCATCAATTCTCTGAGCGCATCCCGTCATATCATCTCGGCCACTGTGGGCAAATCATCAACGTATACCAGCTGATCAGGTGGTGGTGCATATATAACTCCATAACCTTTTTCCATATCCCAGATACATATAATATACGCGTATATAACGCCATCTGGTCATGGGTCAATGTACATGTATAAATGCATAAGAAGTGCGTTAATAAGATTTGTCGGAATGTCATAAGATCAATATGCCTTTCGGATAACTTTATTAACTATATATTTTTCTGAATGCATGATTAGAAGATATAATAATCAGACACACGGGGAATCAAGAATATAGACACCCCTAGTATTTCTATGAATAGAGTAATTTATGAAAGTTGCGTATTTTGCTCGTTTCGTTTGTATTATTTGGATCATGCCAAAAGGAAAGAAGAGATAGCCTTAACATACCTGAGCCGGTTCTCTTGACAATCCCTCTAACACATGACAATCGCGACAAAATACGTGATGGCAAGATCGGAGTAGGATAAATCCGGATGATATTTCTGAGAAAGATTGTACTGTATTCCCTATCGCAAATTCTCACGTTGCTAAGATATTAATTAGTCTCGTATGAATTGCTGAAGCTCTCTTCTTTACATTGTAAAGATATATGTATCTCCCTTAAGTGATTTAGAGGGTTTTTTTTAAGCTTAGTAGATATGGGTCCCACTTTAAAGATGACTTGGCCACAAATTCCTTTAAAAGTGCCACCTTGCTACTTGGTGTAAGAGTCATTTACTTGGGCTTTATCTACATTTACTTGCTGCCACGTTGGGGCTTATTAAGCCTATCCAAATATGCTAATTTAATTAGCTAATCTCTACTAAAAATTAATAATTATCCAATTATCTACATAATTAAAAATTATCTCAAATTACTTAAAATACTACTCACTTTTAACATACTTTATATACCTTACAATCATGGTCATGTGGTACCTTGTATGGCACAAGTTCATAAATATCGGGTATTATAGTTTGGACCGTATTTTATCCCAAAATGCCAAACTTTGACGAAACTCATTTTCATCGATTCGCTCACCCTCTTACCTTCACGAATTTACTTATCACTTGTTTGAAATAGCATAATACTTATAATCTCAAAATAATCTTATTCCCGGGCGTACGTCGATTAACTTACGACGAAACTTTAACGTACGAAAATACAAGATGTAACATCGTATTTCCGATCTTTCATCAATTTACTTATGACGTACTTTCACGTACGAAAACATGGGGTGTAACATCATTCCCGCCTTTGGAATATTTGTCCTCGAATTTTGACTGATGCACTTATCATTATCATAAACTATAGCTCTTGCGAATACTTTAGTACTCTCCTTGCCATCAAGGCAACTGTTCTGTGAATAAATCTAAAGGCGAGGGCATTCCCCCCTTTAGGCCTCTTTCTCACACCAAGACTTTTGGTCGGAATTCTTCCAATTTTGTAACTATTGCTACCTTCTATCATACAGTCTGTACGGCTTTGTTTTTGTATGTGCGCTTATGCGACTCTTCCATCCAGCTTTTAGACAATCTCTAGGCCTCATTTTGTGAACATATACAAAATTTTGACAAGCTGTCCCTCTAGGTGTCTATGGCTTTACTACATTTAAGTAGATCATACTATACCATAACTCTTACTTCGATTTACCGTTACTGAGGTCTGCTACCAAACTCCAGGTTACTCTCGTTGCTTATCCTATATGTATAAATCTAAGTCCTTTAATGCTTTCTCATTACTGTTTATCTTAATAATGATGGCCTAATCTCATCTCATACTTTGTAACTTTTATCCATACATTGTTGATTCACCTCAATGTTAATCCACAATTTACCACTGATAACTTGAAACTTTATCCGTAATACATTCCCACTAGGGCTTACGTCTCATCGGGGGATATCTGAAGTGGCTTGCTTAATCCACCTAGGGTGATACTATACTTCAATAACCGCATTTCATAGCATTCCAACGTGATGTATCTTATGGGGGGAGGCGTATTCTAATCCCGTGCCGTCCGTGAAATTTTTTTGTTTTCTTCAAATCATTACTCAATCGAATGCCCAAACGTCATCCTTTATCTATCACAATTACATCCTTATTCTACTACCAGGGCAGCATTCCATCTCTTCTAAATTCTATTAGTCTTAGACTCCTTTGAGTTCATTCAGGCTATACTGAGCTTTCTATAACTTAGAGAAACCATTAGCTCTCTTATTTTCATGGGCTTAATCCCGAGAACTTATCCATTCTCGTCACCTTCTCATTCGCCCTTTCTTATCCTTACTCCTGTCTTCCTAAAACCTTATCGCTTTTCCATATTTTAGCTTGCGATGTACACATATCTATTTATTATACTACTCGCAACCTTCATTCAACTTGCTTGTATCATAGATTTTCTTATGTCATTATACAACATCAAGCGAGACATCATATCATCTCTAACTCTTTTTTACTCTCTTAATTAGACTTCTCGATACCTAGAAACCATAGGCTGGAAGACATGCCAATGATGGTGTCGCTATCATTCCTGGATACTGAATCCCCGCGCTTCTAGACTTCTATCCGAAGTATGGACTATTCATAATATTCTGCATTTGAGTATCTCGTACATTGTCCACCTTTACCTTACTTACCTTAAAATCCCGCATCACATATTCTATCTCTTTCATGACCTCCCTTCCACATATGTATAATTCACATCCATAACTTGAAGCTCTATTATAATACTTGCACCTCTGGTGCATACACAATCCAGTGGGAGCTTCATACTGACCCCGTTATAGAATATGATTGTTGTACTATTTCTCTTGTACCTATGATATTAAAGGTGATCCTGCAATGTTTTCAATCACGATTTGTATAATTTTTTGAATCCAATAATCAGACTCCTGATTTACTTGGTTGATGTAACTCTTTAGTTTCCTCTTCCTTCTGATCAGCCTTTATGTAGGCTTAAACTATCTTCCGATCCGCAACTCTTGGTATTAGTTATTACTTTAGCCCTTTATGGATGCTATGGAATATTCATGATACAATCTTCTAACAATTCAATCCTTTGTCTATGACCTGGACTCAATTCTTTCTTTTAACTTATACATGTGCTGCATGGATAATACTCTAAAATCTTAAGTGCGTTCATAACGTAACCAACTCTGGATCATTGATCGAACAATTCCTTTCGTTCCTTCTCAACTTTCTTTAAACGTAAGCTATTACTTTTCCTGGTCTTTCTGCCCCTTGTTGTGTGCATACTTAGTTTATCTTAGTTCCCACGCATGCCGGAGTTTTTGTGCAATGCATACCATCTTAACTATTACTTTTGGTTTCACTTCCCGCTCATTACCCACGATAGCTGCCACTTTCTTATGGAGTGCATACAATGTTGTAGTGAGACTATTTTTACATGACCATTTCTTCTGCAAGTTACTATGCTTAGGTTTAATCCTTCCTCTTTATTTCCTCAGCTAGTCTTTCATTGTAGTACTTAGGGAGGACCCTCTGACTCTTGTAAAGCTGCAAGCTTATTACATCGTATATTCGATGGAATTCTTGATGTCCTTCCTCGCCTATAATTATTCGTAGTTACTTACCTCCACACCCTTGTGCTTGTAGGGTTGCTCCTGAACTGATATTTTGACTGTCTTCCCAGTGGTGTTCACTTTTATTATGTAACACTCATACGATACCTTTAACTACCCCAACTCCTATCTGAATATTTCTCAAGGATCACGATATCATTATATGCGTGACTGCATTAACTATGCCGGGGTTCACTATGTTTATCTTGCACGATCTTTTTGTTGAACAAACTGAAAACTTTTATTTACTTGTTCTTCTATTACAATCTACAAACTTCAAACTAACTCTTTACTTACACTTAGAGAGAGAGAGAGAGAGTTCTAGAGAGAGGGAGTCTTAACTTCTGCCTCTAAAAAATGAACGAATGACTTCTATAAATAGAAAAAGAAAAGGAATCTATGAACAGTAAAAGTGGGTCCCCGTGGGTCCCTGTAACAGTGTTTCTACTGTTAAAATAGTGTATTTACTGTTATTGAACAGTGTATCTACTATTTGAGTGGGTCCGGTGGCTTCACTATGCTGTAGGTCCGGCGGCTTCACTGTTTGAGTGGGGTCCAGCTATTTCATTGTGCTGGTTTCTTTTTCGCTTTTTTCATTTTGCGGATGAATTCTTCTGTATCATGTAAGTCTTCTTCAGATAATATTCTTTCTGCTTCAATGGGCTGAGAATCTTCAGCAATATCATCGTTGCTTGTTTCACTTTGCATTGACGTATCTGACTTTTCATATTGATTAATGGAAGACAGTAAATTTCTTTTAACCTCTTCCAAGTAACTGTTAATCATCTCTGTTTTATCTTCTTCTTGAAAGGAGATCCTTCTGGCAATATGCCTCACTGAACTGTCATCAATTACCTCTTTCTGAGGTTTACTGGAATATTCTTGGATCTTTATCTCGATTGAATCCAAGAGCTCTTGACCATATAAGGTCTTTGTTTTGGGATCCTTCTTCATTAACTTTTCCCAAAATTGTTGTAAAAAGTCTTATATAAGCATGGGACTTGTTCTTCAGTGAATCCGACTTTCGGATTCCATTTGTGTATCCAAGGGATAGAAAATTCCAGAAAGAAATATATTTGGTTAATTTTTTCTAGGTAGCAGATATGATCTGCGTGATATAGATCGTTAATAAAAGGAGAAATTTTTATCCATTCTTTGTATAACATGAGAAATGGATCTGGTAAAATCTTTATTGTTGGACCGTGGTATGACCACCAGTTTAGAAACCAATTAGGAATAGTTGTTACAAATATCTTTGCACATACTTTTATAAACCTAGTATGTTTGTGTCTATCATTATTGTAGTATAATACGTTATCAAAAGCTTGGATATAATCCCAATAAGTAAAATTCATTTTATTTTTGTTAAGGCTTATCTGCCTTTCTTTCATTGTGGATATATCCCAGTCTTCAACAGATATAATCTGTTTAATTATAATCTTCGAGAAGTTATAAACGTTCTCGTCTGTGCTATACCCAGAAAAGTGCTGAAAATCTGTACTTCCAGTACTGGTTAGTATCGTTTCATAGTAGGAACGGGTTTTGTATGACTCACCCGGATAATATAACCCATTTATCAAATACCTTTGGAATATCTTCCACGGTTCTTCTTTTCTCTGAATGTCAGAGTTTTCTAAGAGAAATATCATTTCTCTTTTTGGCACTTTCTCGTATGACTTGAAATACACTGTTCATCAACAGTAAATACACTGTTTCAACAGTAAATACGCTGTTTCAACAGTAGAAACACTATTACAGGGACCCACGGGGACCCACTTTTACTGTTCATAGATTCCTTTTCTTTTTCTATTTATAAAAGTCATTCGTTCATTTTTTAGAGGCAAAAGTTAAGACTCCTCTCTCTAGAACTCTCTCTCTCTCTCTAAGTGTAAGTAAAGAGTTAGTTTGAAGTTTGTAGATTGTAATAGAAGAACAAGTAAATAAAAGTTTTCAGTTCTTCATCTTCAGGGCCTTGCTTCTTGGCCACAAAGGTACATACTTCTGTCTTTCTTAGTTTAGCTTTTTTTCTAGTCTCTCCTCTCTGGCCGTGACGATGTCCGGCTAAGAGACTTCATATCTATGTTGAGTATCTAACTTCTCTCCTATATACACCATGAAAGCGACGGCATCTATTAAAATATAAATGAGTTTTATATATAGAGTTTTGACTTGGTGTCAAGATGGTTGGTACAGTCTGATATAACACTGTTCTTATTGGCTTTGCCTTAGTGGCTCCGTCTATCCAGCCGTGAACCTCAGCCCGATAAAGGAGTTAAAAGGGCATCTTCTTTCACGGTTAGAACTGCTAGACACATGGGCTCAATAAAAGTATGTATTATATTATGACAGACCCCTTGCTTGAGTAAAGGTTTTTAACCTTCCATACAGTCATTAAACTATATATAAAATTCAAGTATATTTCAATTCTTATCCTTACTGATTGTGCGGATTACCGCCAGTCTTTAAATATAAGGGTACTGAATTAGCTAGATTAAGAATTCTCAAATATGTTAAAATAGAAATCTTTAACTGGTGGAAACCTTCCAGGCATATAAAAGCCAGATGTGAGGTGTGAAACAAGTCCAGTTCCCGGTCAAACGGTGATTTTTGTTTTAATTTAATTGAGAAGGCATGGCGGATTACCGCCCGTCACTTGATCCTGTTAAATGGTATCAGAGTCTAGGCACTTTCATGGTATATATAAGATAGATATGAAATATTCGACATAGATATGTTTCTGAAATATGGATTTAGGAGAAACTAGTATGAAAAATACTAGATTGGAAGAGGTAGATATACCTCAAAACCTTGATTTGTTAAACAAATGGACTATTCCTAAAGTCCCTATTAGAACAATCTATGATTATGGATAGTTTGATAAACTCTCTTCTAAACAACTTGTTAAAACAACTGAGCAATCTTTAGCTTTAAATTCGTCTGAACAGACTATTCGTTTGTTAAATAAGCATGATGTAGATGTTTATAAACACCAGTATTATTATTTGCATATTGGTATGGTTCAAATTGCTTTTAAGCATTTAACCCTTAAAGGGTTACCAGAGACATTTTTGGCTGCTCTCAGAGATGCCAGAAATTTGAATTTTAGACAGTCTCTGATGGGTTCTATTGAATCTACTGTCGCCTATGGCCCAGTATATTTTAATACTCAACCCAATTTGCAATTATCTTTATCTGATGTTAATATACTTGATGCATTAACATTAAATGTGAAAACGCATGGTTATAATTATGCGCCTGGTTCTGAACTGATATGTTTATCGTATAGAATTTATTTTAAATTACTATCTACGTTAAACCCCAGATGTAAATTATATGATACATCTGATCAGACTATTCTAGTGGAAACAAATTTTGCAAAGTCTAAGGTCACCACGAGGAGACCTATTAAGTGGGAAGAAATTAATTTTTCAACCACATGGACTTTGGATTCGGTTATATCCCCCAGTCAGATAACTGATGCTGTTAGTAATACTGAGTATTCTCATATTACTCAAAATCCGGATGGTAGGATTTGCATTCAGTTTGACGATAATAGTTTCACTTATAGTAGACAGTCATTTTCTAATAATAGACTGTTGCCTACTATTAGTTCTAGTTATAACAGACATTCCTTTACTAGTCGTAGACTGTTGCCTGATATTCAACACATTTCTCCTGTTGAACCAGTCTATGGACCAGCTGGAAATCGTGCTGCATCTCTACACACAATTTCTACCAAAGTAGGTGATAAACCTGTTGAAAGGGTTAAGATTAACCCCAAGACAAATATTGTTCAGGATAATGATAATATTTCTGATAAGGATATTTCTTCTGCGTCCGAGATGGATTTTGACCCCAATGATACTTAATGATTCCACACCAAATTGATTTTAGTCCAGGGTCACAAGCTAGAGGTTATATTCAAAAAGAATTTTTCACTGATAAATGGAACCAGTTTAAAACTTGGTTTTTTGATACTAACCAGTTATACCCTCCAATTATACTTGGAACACCGTTTATTAACGTCGTTTATCCTTTTACTAGCATAGACTCGAAAGGTTTTACTGCTACTTATAAGGATAAAGAGATAAGTTATACTTTTGTTACAGATCCAGTAACTAGAGATATTAATGCTTTAATTAATATGAAGCAAAAACTTGTTGATTCTTTACAATTAGAATTGTTTAGTATGAATATATTTGATACTTTAAATTCTACTAAAATACAAGAAAAAATCAAATTGATTTCTGAGCAGATTGCTGTTGATATCTGTGCAGAACATCCTAGTGCTTTTTGGAATCGAAAAAAGCATATTGTCACTCTTCCATATGAAGATAATTTCACTGAGGATGATATTCCTACTAAATCTCGACCTTGTCAGATGAATGCAAAATTGGTAGAATTTTGCAAAAAAGAGATTGATAGTCTGCTATCAAAGGGTTTGATAAAACCCTCAAAATCTCCTTGGTCTTGTACAGCTTTTTATGTTAATAACGCAGCTGAAAAGGAACGTGGTGTTCCTAGATTAGTCATTAATTATAAGCCCTTGAATAAATATTTAAAATGGGTTAGGTATCCTATTCCTAATAAAAGAGATTTATTGTCTAGATTATATGACGCCAATATATTTTCAAAATTTGATTTAAAATCTGGTTATTGGCAGATTCAAATATTTAAAGAGCATACTTATAGAACTGCTTTTAATGTTCCATTTGGGCAATATGAATGGAATGTTATGCCTTTTGGTTTAAAAAATGCCCCTTCAGAATTCCAAAAAATTATGAATGATATTTTCAACCCTTATCTAGACTTCGTCATTGTATATATCGATGACATTTTGGTATTTTCCAAAACACTTGAAATGCATATTAAGCATTTAGATATTTTCAAAAGAATAGTTATACAAAATGGTTTGGTAATCTCAAAACAAAAAATGAGCTTATTTCAAACTAACATTCGATTCCTAGGACATTATATTAGTCAGGGAAAGATTACTCCTATTCAACGATCGATTGATTTCGCCTCAAAATTTCCCGATGTTATTACTGATAGAACTCAGTTACAAAGATTTTTGGGAAGTTTAAATTATATTTCACCTTTTTATAAAGATTTGTCACGTGATTTAGCCCCCTTATATGATAGGCTAAAAAAGAATTATAAAAACCCTTGGACTGATAGTCACACTACCTTAGTAAAAAATATTAAGCAACGTGTTAAATCTTTACCTTGCTTAACCCTTGCTAATCCTACATGGCAAAAGATTATAGAGACTGATGCGTCTAATATTGGTTACAGAGGGATTTTAAAACAAATTAATCCCAATAATAAACATGAATATCTGATTAGATTTTACTCTGGTAAATGGTCTGAAGCCCAGAGAAAATACGCTGCTGTGGCACATGAAATGTTAACCATAGTAAAATGTGTTTGAAAATTTCAGGACGATTTATACAATCAAAAGTTTTTGATAAAAACTGACGCACTATTTGTTAAATATATGTTTAACAACGATTTTAAACATGATGCCTCGAAAATGATATTTGCAAGATGGTAGGCTCAATTAGCCCCTTTTGATTTTGAAATACAATATAAAAAGGAAATTGATAATTCTCTACCAAATTTCTTATCTCGTGAATATTTGCAGGATGGAACCCCCCTGGGGTAGGGGAAGAGGTAGAGGTTGGGGAAGATCATCCCTACAGTCCAAAGGAAGGTCAGCACCTTCGGGATCGTCATACGGATCCTCATCAAACTCCCCAGTTATACAAATGGGAAGAAGGAGTTTAGTCAATGAGAGGATATCTCTTAGAGAAGAATCATTGATTGGACCATCCGTCCATCTGGAAGATATTCCAGAAGATAGTCCGTTATACGCACATTTGCAGGCATATTTGACTGCTCAAAAACAGAAAGATACTTCTGTTAAGCAAAGTGATACTTTTGCTTCCATTACTAAAGATGACAATGATGATATCAAGTCATATGAGAAAGTGCCAAAAAGAGAAATGATATTTCTCTTAGAAAACTCTGACATTCAGAGAAAAGAAGAACCGTGGAAGATATTCCAAAGGTATTTGATAAATGGGTTATATTATCCGGGTGAGTCATACAAAATCCGTTCCTACTATGAAACGATACTAACCAGTACTGGAAGTGCAGATTTTCAGCACTTTTCTGGGTATAGCACAGACGAGAACGTTTATAACTTCTCGAAAATTATAATTAAACAGATTATATCTGTTGAAGACTGGGGTATATCCACAATGAAAGAAAGGCAGATAAGCCGTAACAAAAATAAAATGAATTTTACTTATTGGGATTATATCCAAGCTTTTGATAAAGTATTATACTACAATAATGATAGACACAAACATACTTGGTTTATAAAAGTATGTGCAAAGATATTTGCAACAACTATTCCTAATTGGTTTCTAAGACCTTATATGGTCCAACAACTATTCCTAATTGGTTTCTAAGACCTTATATGGTCAAGAGCTCTTGGATTCAATCGAGATGAAGATCCAAGAATATTCTAGTAAACCTCAGAAAGAGGTAATTGATGACAGTTCAGTGAGGCATACTGCCAGAAGGATCTCCTTTCAAGAAGGAGATAAAACAGAGATGATTAACAGTTACTTGGAAGAGGTTAAAAAGAAATTTACTGTCTTTCATTAATCAATATGAAAAGTCAGATACGTCAATGCAAAGTGAAACAAGCAACGATGATATTGCTGAAGATTCTCAGCCCATTGAAGTAGAAAGAATATTATCTGAAGAAGACTTACATGATACAGAAGAATTCATCCGCAAAATGAAAAAAGCGGAAAAGAAACCAGCACAGTGAAACAGCTAGACCCCACTCAAACAGTGAAGCCGCCGGACCTACAGCATAGTGAAGCCGCCGGACCCACTCAAACAGTAGATACATTGTTCATCAACAGTAAATACACTATTTCAACAGTAGAAACACTATTACAGGGACCCACGGGGACCCACTTTTACTGTTCATAGATTCCTTTTCTTTTTCTATTTATAGAAGTCATTCGTTCATTTTTTAGAGGCAGAAGTTAAGACTCCCTTGATTTTACCATATCCACGTCATCCTATTTTTCATAAAATAAGAATTTTAAATGAAGGAAGATGGATAGGCCTAAAAATATTAAGAAAAATTAATAAAAAAATATGAACAGCAAAGTTAATACAAGAGAAATAGCTGTAATTTATAGAGTTTATTACAGACTAATAAAAATAACGTTAGCCCCAAAAGCTAAGATCGAAAGTAATAAAGGAGTTACTATGCTCATGGAAGCAAACCAAGAACATAGTAATACCTTCGTCCCTAGAATGATTCAATGGGATGAAATTCTTTCGAAAGACGAATGGAGTTTTAACTCCATTACCCAACCAATTTATGAACCTGAGAGTTCATACATTGAACAAGTCATTCAACATCCTTCTGGAGCAATAGACTTAAAATTCCTAAGTCCAAATTCAACTAGTGAAGCTTCTTCTAGCAGAAGAATGACCTTTACTAAACCTGCTTCTAAGGATAGCAAGAGTGATGAAGAACTTACCGAAGAAATCGATACAAGACTTAAAGGAGTAGATTTTAATAAAACTGTTCCTAAAGTGATTTATCAAAATAGACCCTTTATTACTACTCCAAGAAGTCCAACTACTGAGACGGTTGATCAATTAACAGTAATCCGAGCAGATGACTTTGAAATAAACTGGAAAAGTCTAGATGCTCAATGGTTACATCCCAACAATATTATCAATCGAAAGTGGTATGTAGATACTTATACTTTAGAACAAAGATTATCTTTTAAAGATAAATGGATTAAAGACCTAAAAAGAATCAAATGTGATATTGAATTCTTTAAATGGTTTGAAATAACTGGACAGATTCCAAATCAAAAGGAGTCTTTAAAAATGATTGTTAATAAATGGTATACCAAAAATAAAGGTATAATTGAAGACATTAATCTACCCTTAGAAGAAATTCTATTACCAGTCCAAAGCGAAGTAATCACAGCTTCCCCTTTTAAAAGAGAAAGTGTTCATACTGATAGTGGACCAACCAACAAAGACATTAATAAAATTATTGTGCGAAATAATTAAACTAATAATTTATTACATGTTGTCTCTAATCAGTTAAAGAATACTAATAAATTAGGAATCCCCACAAGATCTATAACAACTTCTAAAATTGAAACACATCCTTTAATAAAACTTCCTGAATATTCTAAAGAGAATTTTCCAGAATTAGAAGAAAAATTCGATTTTTCAGATAAACTTCTAGAACAAATCGAAGAAAGACTTAAAACAAAATTAGTTATATCTAAATCAGAAACTACCTTAAATCAAGATAGTACTAGCATAAATAATAAATCCATAGAATTCCAAAATTTAATTAAAAAATTAAGTTCTATTGAAAAGGATTATACTGATTTAAGAACAAAAGAAGATTTCCCTGGTAAAAAGAAAAAACTCGAGTTTCTAATACAATGCTCCAGAAAAACCTCTGAAGAAATTAGTAAAATAGAAACAGTCTCTACAATCAAATCCATTGATTCTGAAATCAACAGAATTACTAACGATCCAAGACATTCTAATAAAAAGAATTACTATGGAAGGGCATCTTTCCCAGATGTACAATTTGAAGAAGATATCTATTTAACCAGTTCTAGTCATGAAGGAACTGGTATCACAGAATGGAACATAGATGGGTTGGCTAAAAGCCAAATCTACAAAAAACTACATGAAGTAGGTATTGCAGTAACTACCTATAAAATGAAAAGAGCTTCGGATAAATATGCCGCAACTTTAATAATTTCAGGATTCACTGGAATGTTAAAAAATTGGTGGGATAATTATCTTACAGAATTCAATAGAAATCAAATCCTAGGAGCTACTACAATAGCTACTATAATAAAAACTGAATTAGGAGTACAGGTTGCAGAGCAAGAAGATAGAGAAGATGCTTCTGCAACATTAATCTACTGTATTGCTAAACACTTCATCGGTGAACCAAAACTTTTCCAAGACAGGAGTCTAGAACTTCTTAACAGTCTTAACTGTCCAAAATTAACAGATTTTAGATGGTATAAAGATATGTTTATAAAAAAGGTTAATACCTTAGAGCTTGATGAAAACATTAAAGAAAAGCTATTTGCTATTCTTGAACAAAATGAAAATAGCACATCATCGTCGTCATCAGATGAAAGCTATTCTGACAGCGACAATGAAATGATAAACATGGCATATAGCTCAGACAGTAGCAGTAGTTCTCAAGAAGACAACTGTAACTGCACTGGGTTAATATGTGTGTGCGGACAAAATTCTATCAAAGTCCTTACTAATGACTTTAAAGAAGTATTATTTGATATTATCAATCACATAGATGATGAAGATATTAAAACAAAATACTTAAAAGAATTATAAAATATCATTATTAATCAGAAAGGAAATCATCATAAAATAGAACCCTTTAATATGAAAGAGGTTATGAATAGATTTTCAGTCAAAGACGATAAACCAACTATTCAACATCTCCAAACAGAATTAAAATCTGTAAAAGATGAAATAAAAATGGTTAAGCTTAGACTTGACAAAATAGAAATGGAAAATCTTACTAATGAAGTATTACAGGCAGCCAATAAAAAAGAAACCATTGGAGAATACTTCACTGATGATGATTCAAAAATTGATAAAGAATCAACTAGCGGTACGGCTGTAGCAAAAATTACTAAAGTAAGAGCCCACAGTTATCATATTCCTATTACCTTAAAGGTAAAAAATATTACGATTAATAAATTAGCATTACTAGACTCAGGTGCAGATAGAAACTGCATAATAGAAGGAATAATACCAACTAAATACTTTGAAAAAAGTACTACAAAATTATATTCCGCCACAGGAGAAAAATTAAAGATAGATTATAAACTATCAAAAGCCCACATTTGCAATGATGGAATCTGTTTTATAAATGATTTTGCGGTAACCAGGGATATAAATGAAGAAATTATCCTAGGTATACCTTTTATAACTCAGATTAAACCATTTCATGATAATTTAGAAGCTATTTGTACTACAATATTAGGAAAGGAAATAAAATTCCCTTATCTTAATTCTATCTCCAAAGAGGAAAGTGACTTCCTCAAATCAAAGACTATTTTTAAAATAAACCTGCTTTCAAATCAGGTAAATTATTTAAAAAATGATATAAAAGTTCACAAAATTGAACAAACTTTAAAAACCCCGGGAATGGAAGAAAGGATAAAATCTTTTCAAGAAAAACTCGAATTGGAAGTTTGTTCAGAATTACCTAATGCCTTCTGGGAAAGAAGAAGGCATGAAGTCGAACTTCCTTATATCAATGAATTTACTGAACAAGCCATACCCATGAAGGCTAGGCCTATTCAGATGAATCATGAACTCATGGAAGTTTGTAAAAATGAAATTAACGATCTCCTTAAAAAGAAGATTATCAGACCCTCTAAATCACCTTGGAGTTGTGCAGCTTTTTATGTTAATAAAAGTGCAGAAAAGGAAAGAGGAGCTCCCAGATTAGTTATTAATTATAAACCATTAAACAAGGTTTTACAATGGATTAGGTACCCGATACCTAATAAAAGAGATTTATTAAAAAGAACTTATAAAGCAAATATTTATAGCAAATTTGATATGAAGTCAGGATTTTGGCAAATTCAAATTAGCGAAAAGGATAAATACAAAACTGCCTTTAATGTCCCCTTTGGACAATATGAATGGAACGTAATGCCTTTCGGGTTAAAAAATGCCCCATCAGAATTTCAAAACATTATGAATAACATATTCAATCCATACAGTAATATGTCAATTGTTTACATTGATGATGTTTTAATATTTTCTGAAGATATAGAATCTCATTTTAAACATTTAAATACGTTCTTTAAAATCGTAAAACATAATGGACTAGTAGTAAGTGCTAAGAAGATTAGATTGTTTCAAACAACTATCAGATTCTTAGGACATGATCTATACCAAGGCACTTACAAACCAATCTGTAGAGCCATTGAGTTCTCCTCAAAATTTCCT